>NC_068989.1:2640899-2642646 GCF_001194135.2 Octopus bimaculoides
ATATATATATATATATATATATATATATATATGCGTTCGTGTGTGTGTGTCTGCGTATATGAAAATGCATGGGTAAGGAACTGTGCATGTACCAAATGATATATGCATGCATATATGCCAATTTGGGACTCTTTATCTGAAAAATATATATATATATATATTTAAGCATACACATACACATACACATATATACACATATACATATTTTGTATGTTAAAGGATATACATTAATCTGACATATTGACAGATACATTTAAAGAAATATCTCCATTTTAACTTGAAATATGCATATACATGTATATATGCATGTGTATATACACACACACACACACTGACACACACACACACACACACACACACACATATATATATATATATATATATATATATATACATATGCATGTATGTATGTCATTATTCGGTTTTATTTCAAGATTTCTTGCCAGTGGAGAAAGAACCGGTTTCTAACCTAGATCCAAGGCTTCTTCATTGAAATTTCAACATCAACAACAGGATAATTTTACATTATTTACATTTAACACAACGTTTCGTCTGATATACCCTCCAGCCTTCATCAGGTGTCTTCCGGAAATTTCGAACCTGGGTTCTCATTCATAAGGTATTTTTCGATGTTATCATTATTATATTTATTATTCAGGTCACTGCCTGGAATCGAACTCTCATGATCCGACGACAGCATTCATAGTCCAATATGATTTCACGCATGTTGTCTGAGAGATGAAACATACTCTGGGATTATTTCCACAGGGAAAGATCTTCCCATGTTCGAGTGCACATAAGCATGTTAAATATTTTTGTACTTGCATATACATGCGCGCGCGCGCGTGTGTGCGTGTGTACGCGCCTGTGCATGAAGAGGCGTGGCATAATGGTTAAGCTCGTTACACTCACGATCATGATATCATGCTTTCGAGTCTCAGACCGGTTGCTCGTTGTGTCCTTGAGCAAAACACTTCATTTCGCGTTACCCCAGTCGACTCGGCTGTTAATGGGGTAACCCTGTGACGGAGTAGCTTTCCGATCAAGAGAAATGCTGAGCTGTTCGCCTAGTCAGTGGAGTGACATCATCCGAAAGCTAAAACGGATTTATAACAACATCCGATACTCAAGTCAATCTCGTGATCACCTGTTACATGTATAAAAGCAGATATAAAAACGCAGCGTGTTTCAACTGTCACGAACCGCTACGCCTTTTGTATGCTATATTTCTAAACTTCAGCAATTTTGTTTATATAAAAATCAATATTTTTTATATATTTGTGTCTTTTCATTTCTTCTTTAAGCAAATTAGGGTTACTGGATCAATCTATTTTTAACAATCAATAGTTTACATTTTTCGCTAAAATATTGATTCCTGTGTCATAAATTGTTAGCGCCCTGTCTACATTAAAAACTCGGTGACAGCTCTTTTCTCTTTGTCAATCTCTCTATCAATCTCTCCATCCCTAGACCATCTGTCATATACTTACGCCTATTTATATAGTTTGTGGAGATTTTTTTTATTTATCTTCTTTAATTTGATATATATGTGTGTGTGTGCGTGTGCATGTGTGCGTGTATATTTATATATTGTATATTTTATATGTTATCATCATATAATTATATAATATATCCATACATTTATTTCTTTAACTTTATATATATACACATATGTATATATATATGTAAGTATGCATGCATGTATACGTAAGTATAAATATATGCATATATATACGTACATATATAT
>NC_068989.1:2642953-2643752 GCF_001194135.2 Octopus bimaculoides
ATATATATATATATATATATATATATAATATTATATGATATATATATATGTGTGTGTGTGTGTGTATGCATGCATGCATGTATGTATGCGTTTACATATGAGCGCTTGCATGTATATGTGTATCTGTGTGTGTGTCGACTAAGCGACATGTAATACGTCCGTTTAGAGGATTCCATGCCCTAATCTATCATGGAAAATTGGGAGTGGTGGGATGTGTAATTTTTGAACCCACCGAAAAGCGGTCAGTGGATATACTCGCCTTTAAAAGTGTGTGTTCATGTGCATGCATGTATGTATATAAGTTTATACATAGAAAGAGGGCGACAGAGAGAGAAATTAACATATTTATGATAATTTAGCTAAGGTATATTCGAGCGACTTTTTTAATAAATCTATAAGTCGGAGTAAAAATATTGTTTCTAACAATTTTATATCGAACGATCCCAAACTTATTTGCGTTAATAAAAACTTTGAAATATTTTTTAAAAAGGAATTAAGATATTACAGCAGAAAAATATATTGGCAATGTAGACGACAGGCAATAATCAAACCGACATTGGCAAAAAATTCATAAAGCGCAATGATATATGTGAAAGCGAATTAAAAAAGGAAAGAATAGCAGATAATATATCGTACAGAAGGCGGAAGATAGTAAGAAAGATGCATAATATATGTATATGATACTAAAATTAACTGTCTGTTTTTCTATTTTTATAAAAGCCACAATTTTAGCAAATACCGTTCATTACTGCGTTGAAATCTTTTAGCTAATGTACTTTAAACATACATCGCTCATGCC
>NC_068989.1:2643762-2645940 GCF_001194135.2 Octopus bimaculoides
TATATATATATATATATATGATTGAGGTCGGAATTAAAGAGCGGTTGGTGAGTAAGGAATCATTTTTACTACAAGAACAAAACCTGAAATTTAGAGGGGAGAGAATTAGTCGATTACATCGACCTGATTGATCAAACTTATTTTAATCAACTAAGAAAGGATGAAAGGCAAGATCCAACTCGACGGAATTTGAACGTAAAGACGGACGAACAAAATGTCGCTAAGCATTTTGTACGTTAAGCTAACGATCTTGCAAGCTCTCCATCTTCCAGAGCATAAGTTCTCAAAGTGACCGCTACCGCCAACCGGTGGGCGCTGGTGCCTAACGGGGTGGTTGGGGCGGCAGAGTAAAAGGCGGCGTTGGGAGGAAGGCAGTGAATTTGGGGACGCTATGAATGTATTCTATTATTATAGTATTGTATACAAATTAAAATATTAATAATAATAATTATCCTTTCTACTGGAAGCACAATTCCTCAAATTTGGAAGAAGGGATTAAGTCGATTACATCGACTCCAGTGCGTGACTGGTACTTATTTAATCGTTCCCGAAAGGATGAAAAGCAAATTCGACCCCGGCGGAATTTGAACTCAGAACGTAGCAGCAGACGAAATATCGCTAGACATTTCCAAGCTTAACTGATTGGAAGTGTTACATGTACGTGTTTTGTCTTGGTGAAAGAAGAAGAAGAAGAAGAAGAAGAAGAAGAAGAAGAAGAAGAAGAAGAAGAAGAAGAAGAAGAAGAAGAAGAAGAAGAAGAAGAAGAAGAAGAAGAAGAAGAAGAAGAAGAAGAAGAAGAAGAAGAAGAAGGTTATGGTCGATATTGTTGGAGTTGTTATCTTATGTAATTGCAACGATTTCTAAAGCAAGTTTTAAATGTATCCGATACCTGAACGATTCCTAATTGCACCAGCATTCGATTGCATGTGTTACATTTCACGGGTATATATACATATACATATATATGACCAAGGACTAATGGAATACCTTCCTCACTCTTCACATTTGGCCTAAAACTTTAGGGCAGTCACAGGTTTGGATAGGAAAGAGCGAGAAAATGGTACGAGATTAAACCAAAGGGTGGGAGGTGAAAATGACGGATTAAGATCCTTTGGGATTTTATGGTCAAGTGTGGTTTGAAAACCCTATATTGTATTGGGCTGTACTGGGAGACAAAGACGGAAAGTATTTAAGCGGCATTTTGTCTGTCTTTACGTTGTGAGTTCAAATTCCGCCGAGGTCGACTTTGGCTTTCATCCTTTCGGGGTCGATTAAATAAGTGCCAGTTACGCAGTGGATCTATATAATCGACTTAATCCGTTTGTCTGTCCTTGTTTGTCCCCCTCTGTGTGTAGCCCCTTGTGGACAGTAAAGAAATAAGAACATTCTGATGAGTAGTGCTATTGTGAAACAGTTGTTATGACGTGTAGCATGGATCTGGTTATTAGCAAAGTCTACTGGGAAGACCAGCTTCCACCCTCTTTCGACAGCACAGAGCAGGCAATTTCCTTCTCTGGCGGCTATCGCAAAAGAGGTTTTATGGTGAACAAGATTGAAAGCATCAAGAACATTGGCATTTTCAAATACTGATTACAAAGAGACGCAAGGGTGGTGAAGGACGCACCCTCCTCCAATGGACTTGTCAAAGCATGGGTAGCTGTGGTGAAAATCGTTCTCCGATCTGCAGACAAATACACAGAATAAGGCACTTGCTCTTAGTGGTCAAGGTGACCTTAGATTTGTGGAGTTCCTTGATTAACCCAAGCTGGAAGTTCTCATGTATCAGGAGAACTGAAGGATCCATGTGGTCATACGTTTGTATGCTAGGTATACTTTCTATTTCTTTCCTTTCACGATTTCATGTAACCCCCCCCCCACTACATGCAGCTTGTTATTTTAATGCACCCCCCACCGTTCATCCGACACTCCTCTGGCAAGTAAAATAAATCATCTTCATCACCATCATTATCATCATCGTCATCATAATTGTTGTTGATAATAAGGAGGAAAAAATAACAGCAACCACAGCAAGAAGAAGAAGAAGAAGAAGAAGAAGAAGAAGAAGAAGAAGAAGAAGAAGAAGAAGGTTATGGTCGATATTGTTGGAGTTGTTATCTTATGTAATTGCAACGATTTCTAAAGCAAGTTTTAAATGTATCCGATACCTGAACGATTCCT
>NC_068989.1:2646106-2651052 GCF_001194135.2 Octopus bimaculoides
TATATATTATTCTTTTTGCCGCCATATAAATACAGTCAAGTTTCGGATTAATTTCCTTTTTTTTTTTATTTAGTCTTGCTTTTCTGTTGCTGTATAACTGATTATCTATCATGTATTTAAAAAGTGACGTGGAAAAAGATTACGTGACATTCTTGTCTTTTCCAAAATGTATCTGCTACAAAGTTTGAAAGAAAAACATATATCGAAGAATCAAATATCATCTATGCGATGATAGTAAGGAAAGAAAACATTAGTTATATAAATTTTACATTGCTTTGCTGTCCAATATGATTGGTGTTAAACCTTGTTAAGGCTCTTGTTGTTACATATGAAATATTATAAATTAATCCTTTCAACTCTAGGCACAAGGCTTGAAATTTGGGGGGAAGGGACCAGTCGATTAGATTGACCCCAGTATGCAACTGGTACTTAATTTATCGACCCCAAAAGGATGAAAGGCAAAGTCGACCTCGGCGGAATTTGAACTCAGAATGTAAAGACAGGCGAAATACCGCTAAGCATTTCGCCCGGTGTGCTAACGATTCTGCTAGCTCGCCACCTTTAAGATATTATAAGTTAATAATTGATCGTGTGGTCACTGTTTCAACTCTCCAACTGGATTCTCAGTTTTCAATTCTCACTCAGATTACATCCTGCCGTGTTAAGCAAGATGTTACGTTGGGCGGGACAACTTTTAAGAAATTTTGTATTAGTTTAACTCTTAAAAGGAAGGGAAAGTGTCTTAACGTTTCGGACTCCAGTCCTTCATCACCAAAAATAAAAGAATGTAGGAAACTATAAAGAATGAAAAATATTAATTGGAAAGGAAAGAAAAAAGAGAAAGGGCAAAAAGGTGGGAAATCACCACCATCCTGTACTATATATATGTGTATGTATGTGTGTGTGCGTGTATGCATGTGTGTGTATGTGTTTATGTGTATAGTTAGTGACATGTTGAATGATTCTCACGCTCGCACAAAAATTTAGCCAGAAATTGAAATTTGCCTCAAATAAATAAAAACCTAATAGCAATTGTTGACGACACTGAAGAAAGTAATAATTCGTCGTTTCATAGAAAATTATATTGTTATACTTAAAATGAAATCTGATCTTTTTTAGGTGGCCAGTGGGGTAATTATCGACATGTTTCGGTTTTACTGGCCCTCATCAGTGAAGCATCGCTCTTAAAATCTGTTTTGATCTAAAGACAGATTTTTAAAAGAATAAAACAGTCACGAAGAATTTTTGGTCAGTATAATCTGCATGATTATAAAACCTGATCTAATGTAAATAGCTAAAATTGACTAACGACTTAGATCACTCGGATAGATGGGGCTGTTTTCAATTACTAACGCAAAAGAGTTTAGACTTATCAATACTTGATTGTTATTTATAGGAAATAAACAAAAATTTAGTTGGAATTGTTAGAAACGCTCTCAGAAAAGAAAGGATAATTTGAAGAAATTTAGAATAAATTTTACAGAGAATTTCATGTACCCAAAAACAAAGAGATTATTGGCCTCTAAATATCTAGTGAAAAGGTTTATAGCCTGTAAGTATTAAAAGAGTGATTTGTAGGGCTGTGTAGTAATTAATTAAGAAACATTTCTAACACCGTATACACTGTTGTAGATTAGACAGATCAGTTTTATGCTGAACAGTGGCTTATATAGAAATAGAATTTTAGATAATAGGTATTGAAAGAATGTTGTGTGTGCCCAAGTTATTGATTAATCGATATTGTCATTGCATACACTGCGATGCAAATTAGACCAATTAATTTGCCTTAGGTTCCTAGACAACGTTTAGTGTTTCTCTTCATCCGGTTACAGATTGAGAGCGCTGGCTGGTTCTAATGTCTTTTTTAAATACTTAGCAATTAGGCTTATATATCATGCGTTAGAAGTGTTAGTTTTAACAACACACTGGTATGCGGTAAAATGTAGGAGATTTTATTGACCTCATAGTATATATTACGAAAGTTCCGATAGTTAAGCTACTTTCGATTTTGCTGTGTGGTAACTTGCTTACCAACCACATGGTTCTGGGTTCAGTCCCACTACGTGATACCTTGGGAAAGTGTCTTCTTCTATAGCCTCTAGCCGACCAAAGCCTTGTGAGTGGATTTGGTAGACGGAAAGTGAAAGAAGCCCATCGTATATATTATATGTGTATGTGTGTGTGTGTGTATGTTTGTGTGTCTATGTTTGTACCCCCCCCCCAACAACGCTTGTTTGCGTCCCCGTAATTCAGTGGTTCGGCAAAATAAACCGATAGAATAAGTACTAGGCTTACAAAGAATAAGTCCTGGAGTCGATTTGCTTGACTAAAGGCGGTGCTCAAGCATGGCCGCAGTCAAATGACTGCAACAAATAAAAGAATAAAAATATATATACGTACATGTATGTATGTATGTATGTATGTACTATGTATGAATTTATAACAATTTTACCAGAAGAATGGTGACAGTGACTTCGAATTTCCGGCCTGCTTCTCACTACTCTACAAAAGCTTTGAGTAATTATTCAGTTTAAAGCAAATTTTTATAACATGACAAAAACACACATTCCTGTAGGCACAGTTTTGGCCGAATGTTTAAGAAATTTGCTTTGCAACTGCGATGTCCGGAGTTCGATCCCACTACTTGGCAATCTTGCTGAAATATTTTCAACAAATTTGGGTGAGATGGAGTGATGGAAGACTGTGACGCCCATTCTGTCTGAGAACAGTGTTAAAAGTACACGCGACTCATTTAACCTCAATTTCCGAGTAAGTCATTTATTAAATTGAACTACTAAATTCTTATTCTCGAACGACGGAGATCCGCCGCCACCATGAGTGTGTGTGTGTGTGTGTGTGTGTGTGTGTGTGTGTGTGTGTGTATCTTTGTGTTTAAGTAAAACTTTCGTCTAGTTTCTTCTCCACCACTGAACACATTCATACGCACCATAAACGCACATACACACACACGTACAAAAATATAGAAACACACTCATATATCCGTTTGTGTATGTACCTATGTATATATATATATATTGTATGTTTGCATGTATGTACGTATGTGTTGGTGTGTATGCGTCGTATGCATTTATGTGAGCATAGCATATATATTTTCGTGCACAATTGTATTAACGATATGAATATAGAAAAAAAAGACTTCAGTAGAAAAGCTGTCTATCATATACGATCGCACAGTTTTTTGATCTCGTCAAGAGTCCAATTTCTTTCTCGGCTTTCTTCAAAAAGTTGGCTTTTATCTCGACATTGCTGCAGCTGATCACTTGCTTTCTGACCGATACAGCAGTCACCTCTAGCTTTGAAGCTGGAACATCTTAAAGTAATGAACTCCGCGAACGCTGTAAACCTCTCATACGTTCTGATTATAATTCTTTTACTGTTTTTTCATTATACATACATATATATATATATTCTTTTCATCGTTAATAGTATGAACACACACAACTCTTCAATGGGAGACATAAACTGAAAACTGTCTCAGAAAATACAATTCAATGCTACGTTATTTACTAAAGTTTTCATTTTATCATTATTAGTGGCTGGAAAGGCGACAAGCTGGAAGAACTGTTACCACGCCGGACTAAACGCTTAGTGGCATTTCGTACGTCTTTACGTTCTGAGTTCAAATGCTGCCCAGGTCGGCTGTGACCTTCATCCTTTCAGTTAGTTGATCTGTACCGTCTTTAGTTATCAACAACCAGTAATATAACAAATTTGAAGTACAGTACACTGTACTTAGTAACCAACAAATAATAGAATACTCAATATGAAGTACGGTACGTGTCTCTTTTGGTGTGTTATATAACCAGTAGAATATCAAATGTGAAGTAAATGCACAGCCTTTCGTAAATCACAAGGAGTAGTATATCTAATGTAGTATAGTGTACTATGTTTAGTAATCAACGACCAGTAGTAGATTCAATGTAGAGCAGATTACATTAGCTTTAGTATCCAACACCTAGTAGGATATCCAACACCTAGTAGGATATCCAACACCTAGTAGGATATCCAACACCTAGTAGGATATCCAACAACTGCTGAACCAGTTTCCAAAGACCAGGTTGTTTCAATATGTTCACAATAATCCTGGATACAAATTTATTAACATTCCCACGAACATCTCAGTCCAGAACATTGATGCATTGGTTCGCATTGTCTGCCAATGTAACCATGCTGTCGCTAAAAGGATGACATTGGACAAAAACTCGGTAGAGTGCAGGATAAAACGCATTGCGTTATATGGTCACGTCTCTTAACGTTCTGAGTTCCAATATTCGCTGGATCAATTTGGACTTCCGAGAACGACAAAGCAAAGAACCAGTGAAGTAGTTCTTTTAATAAAATCGACTCTACACCTCATTCCTACATTGAAGATTTTATGCCTATATTAGAAACCAGAATTTAATTACATCCTATTATATTCTTAATTCATTCTCTCGCTAGGCTCGGCTGTCAATAAAATGTAGTATTTGTCAAGTAGTTCGACATCTTAATTCACTCTTTTTCTCCCCGTTGTATTGTCTGACTTCCTACAACTAATATATAAAAATAATGCATTTTCTACGCGCCGAATAATCAATATTCCAGATGGTAAAACGTTATTTTCTGAAGATAGCTGCAGGAAAAATTCATAATGATATTTGTTTGTATTTTATTTGATATCGCAAATTGTGGACAATAGTGTCACTGGCTACAAACTTACCTCTTAGTAGGAGACAGACAACAACAACCTCAAAATAGAACTTTTAGTGCTCGCAGTTCATTTGTAATTGAGAAAAAAGACATTTCTTGGCACCGCCTACCTGGCGCAGCTGATTCGACGCTGATCTATCTGGCGTTAGACGTCCACATATCTCTCTCATTTTTATTATGTTCTCGTTCTCTCCCCTCTATCATTCTCTCTCTCTCTACTCTTCTCTCTCTCTACT
>NC_068989.1:2652243-2655919 GCF_001194135.2 Octopus bimaculoides
ATATATATATATATATATATATATATATATATATACACACACACATATATATATGCATTCATGTATGTATGTACGTATGCTTATATACATACGTATTTCGATACATCTATAAATGTATAAATGTGCATAGGAGTGTGTGTGTCTATTCAGACACACTCATGTATATTAATATAATATTAAAATACATTATATAACTCATAGTCCATATACACACACGCCCGCACACACGTATGTATTTTTCCGAAGATACAGACCGAAAGAGGACTAAAGAGAAAGAAAAAAAATACGAAATAGCGAGGGGAACTACATAGACAGAAAGAGAGAAGCGAAAGATAGCTCTATGCTATTAATCTGTATTAATAGCTATTCTGTGGAACTATAAATGGGTAATTTCACGTTTAAATATTGACAACCACTCCTATTATCTTCATTCGGTTCATGTCATCCATTTTGAAGTGTATCACTTTTCAGTGTCTCTTTATGTGTTCAGAGTCTCTAATCTAAAATCCTGACTTCCATATAATATTTTTCACGCTGTGATGAAGATCGAAAATAAGCAAAATGTACACCTATACTTAGTATAAATATGTATACCTTCAACTTGTGCCAATTCAGTTAACCTTATAACGTATACTTGCTTCATATCTGGAAAAGTTTAGCCATTGTGGTCGCCACAAAAGAAAAGATCCACTCTTTACACTAACATTTCTATTCCGACTTGATGTCGCCAAATATTCCCTCATCAACATTTGTGCAATCATGTTCTTCTTTGAAAGGGAAGATTAATATACATATATATATATACACACACACAAATACATATACGTGTGCGTTTATGTATATACAACAAAAGAAAATTTCTCCATCCAGTGAGAGATAAATATTTAATGTACACAGGATTTAAATGTGAGCTACTATTAGTTTCATGCCTCTAATTATACAATAGCCGGACGAGCTTGTATAGCGTTCTGTGTAAATTTTTCAAGTTCAAAATAGAATATGGATCTCTCTGAGGAAAAGCGAGAAAGAGAAAGAATGAACAAGATGGAAAAAGTAAATGAGAAAAGGGAACAAGAAAAAAATCATGGAGGGAAGCAAGATAAGTGTTATGTTTTTTGGTCAACGGAAATTACAATATGGTTCGTGCAGTTTATTCGTGTAAAAGTTAAAGTTTGTTAGAGGATGATGTTTAGCATTTCGATAATAGAAACTTATCCAGATGTTTGCATTTAATTAAATTTCGGGTCTAGAATTCAGTAGGTTGGTAAAGTTCCTAGATTTTGAAAGCATATGAGTTCACTCGGCTTTACAAAGCCTACACATCATTGATCCATTAACACAAAGCATGAATTTTATACTACAATGTTACTCCAATTCTTAGTCGAACAATGATCTATTATTTTCAAAAATACCTTGATTTTTAAGACAGGTCACAGAAATCCTGAAATACAAAAAAGTGTTTACAATAAATGCTGATAATTCTGTTGTGGTTAGTCATGAATATGATACACAAGAGATTAAATGCAGGAATATGCATGTTTTGTCACAACTGACCACTGGATTAGTCGCTGATATTTGTCAATGGAAATAAACCGGTTTTGTTTCATGAGAGATCAAGTGTTAAAGAAACTTACCTTCCATAAGTTCACAAACCGAAGTTACTAAATTTTCAACCATCATACTTTTAAGGCATGGCACCGAGAAACTATAATCAAGCCAATATGGAGCATCAACATGGTCGCTGATCTCCTTGGAATAGCGCTCCATCCACCTGCAAGCCACTGTGCCACCTTCAAAATGACACATTGGATAATGTACTCTAAGATAGACTGATCATAAGAAGAACACAGAATATTCAGCCTTCAAAAACTCTCAGCCTTAATTTTCATCAATCAGATCGACATGAGATTCAACAACAGCAGTAGCAGCAGCAGCAGTAGAAGCAGTAGAAGCAGTAG
The DNA here is from genome assembly GCF_001194135.2 of Octopus bimaculoides. Lineage (NCBI taxonomy): Eukaryota > Metazoa > Mollusca > Cephalopoda > Octopoda > Octopodidae > Octopus > Octopus bimaculoides. The sequence goes on from NC_068989.1 coordinate 2,654,202, forward strand.
AAGCAGTAGAAGCAGTAGAAGCAAGCAAAGAATTTTTTTTTTTTTTTTTTGAAAACTGAAAATTTCGAGTCGTATGACCGAAGAGTATATACAAAAACCGTTCGAGTTCTAGAATCTCAGACTTTGGTCGTGAGGGCACATACTAATTATATTTCGTACTCAATGACAAATATCGTAGATCTTATTTTGATTGGTAAATATTTCTCACAGACAAATGTATTGATTAATAAAATTCAAAACTGAAAACGGCAAATATTTTCCAAATAATTTAATAGAAATATCTTTATTACATTTAGTTTATGAAGGTTTGTTGGAATAATTAAATAATTCAATAAGCTGTGGATCATAAAGTAAACTTTTATATTTAAAATTTTATGGTGCTGTGATGTTGAGTCTTTCCCACAATAATAATAAGAGGTGTCGATCTTTTGTCTTTTACAAATTTAGCTCCAAAAGCTTTCTTTTTCTATTCTCTTTCTGTTTATTTTCTCGTGTTCCTTTCTGCTGAAGAGCGTAGGATCGAAACGTAAAAGACTTTCTCACCTTCCCGAGCATTAAACTAATACACCTGTTTGTTGTCTACACACCTGTCTTTGCTGTAGCATTTATCGATCCACTGTGGTGTGTGTGTGTGTGTGTGTGTGTGTGTGTGTGTGTGTGTGTGTGTGTGTGTGTGTGTGTGTGTGTGTGTGTGTGTGTGTGTGTGTGTATGTGTGTGTAAAAGATATCAGGCCACTTCAGTTACACTCTATACAATTTTCCATACGCGAATATGTGCGCCTACGAAACTTGAAGCTACGTATACCTAAGTCAACCCATTATTAAATGTTTAAATCTCAAATTGTATTGAGTACTACATTTTTCGCTTGCCCATCTACACACACACGCACACACATGACGAGCATCCCCTAAGCCTCCGTCTCCCAATTTCATTCTGAAGACATTGGTTAATTCTACACTATTTCTACACTATTACACGTCTAGGAGTTCACGCAGTGGGAGTGAACCTGAGGCCAACCATCTGGGTGCCGTCCCGCCCATGACCATCCCATATTTCAATCATACAATGTATGTGAGATCTAAGACAACGTTATATAATGTGTGCTCGTATTTCTTTAAAATAATCAGAAGAGTTTTGAGCGAAATTCCGTTTGTGTTGGCTGATCACATGCACAATGAATTCTCTCGTTGGTTTGAAAATGGTAAGGGATGGTGTGAGAGGAACCAGCAGAGTTAAAGAAAATATTGCACTCATTAGGAAAAATATATGGAGAAAATAATGTCAATATCTAACGGTTGATTCCAGAGTTCTGTAAATGCGTCTAATTAAGAATTAATTGGGTTGATTAGATGGTATGTCTTCTTTTGTTCCGTGCGTTTGTGCGGTGTGTGTGTGAGAGAGAAAGAGAGAAAGAGAGAGAGAGTAAGTGTATGTGTGCATGTATATGCATATATACATACATACACATACTCACGTACACACACACATATATATGTAATTATATATCTATATCAATATATATATACATATATATATACACGTATATATATATATATGTATACGTATAAACATGTATATATATATATACAAACGCACACATGCATATATAATATAGAGAAACTAGGAAGTATATATGCACACATGAATGCATACATACATACATACATACTCACACACACACACATATATATATATATACATGTATATATATACATAT
>NC_068989.1:2658559-2666881 GCF_001194135.2 Octopus bimaculoides
TTTTCATCCTTTTGTAACAATTCACTATAATTGCGGCGTTTGGTGATGGTGGTAGTGAGGTATTAGGTGAGATATTGGAAAGAAGGAGACGGGGGACGGGGGACGGTGGAAAAGTGGGTGGAGGCCTAGAGATGAAGTTTAATGCTGTGAAGTGTAAGGTGGCGAACGGTGTTGAGTGATGGGGTGGTGGGTTGGGGGTGTTGAGATTGGAGATGATGATGATGGTTAAAGATGGTAATGGTGGCAGTGTGAAAGGCGACAGTGTGATCGTGATGTCACAAAACGTTAAAAGCGAATTTAGAAGCGAAAATGATGTGAAGGAACTTGACGATGATGATGATGATGATGATGATTATGATTATGATGATGTTGATGATGATGACGACAACGACGACGAAGACAATGACGATGAAGAGATGGGGAAGGACGAGGAGGAGGAGGATGAGGAAGGCGTGAAGGAAGAAAAGAGGGAAGTAAAAGAGGTGGAGGAGGAGGGGAACTAGGGGAAAAGGAGAAAATGGAGGAGGAGATTGAGAAGGAGGAGATGGAGAAGGCGGAGAAGGAGGACGTTGACGAAGGTGAAGGAAGGGGTGGTTATAATGCGAATTTTGGTAGTAGTGGGAGGGATGATGATGACGACGATGACGATAACGACGACGACGACGACGATGATGATGATGATGACGACGATGATGATAACAGTGGGTAGGAATTGATGTAGAGGTGGGTAACGTTCTGTACGATGAAGTTTTGATATTGTCGAATGATAACACCATCTTCAATGAAGAAAATCTGCACAACCACCACCACCACCACATCCACCACCACCACCACATCCACCACCATCATCATCATCAACGACAGCATGATGGAAGTAAATTTCTGTTATAGGCGTATATTCATAACAGCAAGATATCCTGTTAAATTCAGAAGAAAGACTCTTGGACGTCTGTACGTAAATTATATCATATATATATATATATATATATATATATATATATATATATATATATATATATATATATATATTCATACACATGTGTAAACGTGTATTTGTGGTTGTATGAACGGACATAGTATTTATAGCGACACGAATGTCTGTGTCGCTCTTTTCAAGGTATTTTGTTGTTGTTGAATTGCAATTAAGACCGGAAGTTCTTGTGATACAAATAATCGGTAAGCTAAAAGTTCCATCTGGTGTAAATACATCATTATATCGCATTATGTCGTAAATACAATCACGCGAAAGAAGCAGCAGAAGCAGCAGAAGCAGCAGAAGCAGCAGCAGAAGAAGAAGAAGCAGCAGCAGCAGCAACACTAGTAGTAGTAGTAGTAGTAGTAGTAGTAGTGGTGGTGGTGGTGGTTTTAGTAGTAGTAGTAGTAGTAGTAAAAATTAAAGTTAAATTAATTATTAAAATTTAAAACTAAATTCAAAATCTCAAACTAAGAAAACTAAAACTTAAAAACTACAAAAACTAAAAATTATTCTCTGTCCCAGGAGAACATGATGCCCCACTATTAGACCAATTAACCCTTCCACTATAGATAGACGAACTAAAATCCTCGCTAGAAAACACAAGAAGGACCTCGGGTGAGACACTCTCGTCCGCCCTACGCTCCCCCGCATAACACTCGACCGAAACTCAGACTGGTAAACGACAATGAATCCTGCAACTTTCCTCTAACAAATACCAACCCATCAACTTCTTACTAACCAAAACCAAGGCGACGATCTGACAGAAACGTTAGGACGCCGGGCGAAATGCTTAGTGGTATTTCGTCTGTCTTTACGTTCTGAGTTCAAATTCCGCCGAAGTACCAGTTACGCACTGGAGTCGATCTAATCGACTTAATACCTTTGTCTGTCCTTGTTTGTCCCCTCTAAGTTTAGCCCCTTGTGGGCAATAAGGAAATAAGAAACGTTAGGACGCTGGGCGAAATGCTTAGCGGTATTTCGTCTGTCTGTACGTTCTGAGTTCAAATTCCACCGAGGTCGACTCTGCCTTTCATCAACACTAGAATTTAAAGCTTCCACTATTCGTTTGGCGCTTCTTCGGGGAGGAAATGCTGTGGTAATACGGAATTGAAACTCCTACTTGTGTATTACTTCGAAAATCCAGTGAGCCTCAAGGGTTATGAAAAGTTTAATCTACCTCTGATTCAGCGTTCAAATAAGAATGCATGGGTGACAAAGAGTTTTTACAAAGAGTGGCTGTTCTGCTGCAGAAAAGTACAGTACCAAACCTATTTCCTACAAATAATTGCTCCTTTTACACAATGGACCAAGCCACCCGATGAAATTAAAGGAACTTTTTGATAATGTGACAGTAGAATATATCCCCAACAAGTACTTTCCTCCAATCAACAGATCAATGTGTGACGGCTAACTCGAATTTTCCAAAAACATGAATGGAATTGACAGGGTGGATAAGCCCACTGTTAGAGACGTATGGAAGAAGTTCAACATGATGGATGCTGTGGATAACATAACTAAGTCATTGGATGAAGTGAAACCTTCAACTCTGAAGTTTTCCAAAAGCATAAAACGTACGTCAAAATTGGAAGGATATTTTAACATTTTCAAATGATGTTGAACTTGAAAAAGTCATAGAGCATGGCGTTGTTGAGTTACTAGTCTTCTATAGAGAATTTTATCTAACGACCAGCTGTTGCTGTTAGAACAAGAAGAGTAGAGGATAGAGTTGGAATACGGAAATTCCATTTGACAAGAATATTGCTAAGGGGTTAGCACTCATAGAACATTTACAACACGATTGTCAACTCGGATCACTGAAAGCTGAAGTGTTCTTATTTGGCAGTCACCATATATATATTTTTTTGTGTTATTTCTATTGGTGACGGTAAAACTAGTAAAGGTAAAATGTATAAATGCTTAAGAAATTTGAATTCATTTATTTTATGAGAATTGTTCGGCGATCTTAATAATTAATATTGAATATTGACCTATAATTTTGGTGCCTACTTAATAAATTCTAATTAAGTCGGTTGTCAAGGTAGAATAACGCAAGATTCTAGCAGTAAATCAAGAAATCAAATTCTTATAATTCTGAGTGTCAGTTGACGTTTATGGAATAGGTGTGAACATCTAGCCAAATAAGTGTCTTACATTTCGATATAGAATATAACTCTTTGAATTGAAGTAGGACTCAAGTTTCCAAAGATAGAATTCTAACCGCATCTTAAGTACTTATTGATACTACTCTAGTCATTAAGTCACAAGCTTTCTCCTTTTGCTGAAGAACACGACGCCTCGCCAGGAATCGAACTCATGACCACAAGCCGATTACCCTAGCTCGTGGGTTCGACTCCCGGCTGCACTTTATGTCCTTAAGCAAGATACTTTATTTCAACTTACTCTAGTTCACTCAACAAGCAAAAATGAGTTGTACTTGTAATTCAAAGGCCCAGCCTTGTCACACTCCGTGTCACACTGAATCTCTTTGAGAATTATGTTAAGAGTACTCGTGTCTAATGGAATTCTCAGCCATTTGCATGTTAATTTCACTAGCAGGCTGTTCGGTTGATTGAATCAACGGGAACAGCCAGACCATTGGCAGTAGGGTACGTTCCATAATTTACCGAGTTCTTGTGACACGTCTCAACACCTTAATTCACGTAAGGTATCGAGGGCAGTTCATCTGTCTTCATAATATATATACCAATAGGGAAGAGGAATCGCCACTAAAAGCTAATGAACTACTTACAATATTTTTAGTGCCGCTTCTCATTGTGACACCTATTTACATCCAAGAGTCCATGAGAACGAACTGGTATAAACTGGACGGAAAAGGGCAAAATAAATATTTTTCAACATTTTCAGAATAATTCTATTTTCTTGGTTCAAACCCCTCAGATTTTAAGTTTAATTTCGTCTTTTTCCAAACTTGATAGATACAACAAATCTCAAACGTCTAACCGTTATGAAATTAGCCTCGTCCAACGTCGAAAGAGTAACTTTACAATGTTGTTTATAGCTGGTATTATCCATTTATTACTAAGTGGTCTTAGTAATAAATCACTTGAGAAATAGATATTATGGAAATTATAAGATTTGGTGCCGCAATAAATAAAACATTCTTTTGTAATTTGCTGCTTTAAAAAAGGAGAATGATTAATCATTATAATCTCGCCTAATAAGTTAGAAAACTATAATTAATACAATTCATACAGCTGCAGCAAAATATTAGTTTCAAATCTTGGCACAAGGCCAGCTTGTTCAGAGAAGGGGGGCTAAATCGATTACATCGACCTCAGTTCTCAACTGGTACTTATTTTATCGACCCCGGAAGATTAAAAAACTGTTATGGGGGTAATAATAATAATGGATGGAACACCCATCCCACGTAACGAGTAGTGTGTGATAGTCGTTACAAATACTGTGACGTCGTGTAGTCGGTCATAAATAGTCGTGTCTTACTATACTGCTATACTAGAGTGGACGTTATAACAGTCCGACGTTGGATTACAACAAAGACAAAATTAACCTCGGTGGAATTTGAACTCAGAACGTAAAATCTGACGAAATGCCGCAATGCATTTTACCCGGCGTGCTAACGATTCTGCCAATACTCACAATACATTGAGGCAAAGTTGGGGCAGCATTTAGGAAACTTCAACCAAATAATTCAATTAAGAATAGGAAACAGATTTGATTTTCCCAAACCTAAGATATTTTATATTTAAACAGATTTTTCATTTCAGTCAGTCATAGAATTTCAAAGAATATAAATATAGAAACTAAATAAAAAAAAAGTTTTAAAGGAGTACTATTAATATGACTTCATAGAACGGTTCTTGATTTCTTTCTTTGCGTTTCATTTCAACCAAAAAACCTGAAGCGTTTCTGCTAATATTTGTAAATCTATTACTTTATTTTTTAAAAAAAATGATCTTTTTATATTACTTTTCTGTTGCTCAGAAAAAACCCCTTCACCTACATTTTATGTTTGTCTCAATCAGAAATCAATATTTTATTAGATTTCTTTTTATTAATTTAATCTAAGTTGTAGTTTTAATTAAGCTATAGAATAGCAGATACACTGGGACACCGAAATAAATTCCTCAAATTAGTTTGGTTTGTTATACGTCTTTGGTTCAAATCAAACTGGGGCTGCCTTTTTCTTTTCACTTCTGTGATGTGAAGCTGTTCAATGAAATATCAGTATTTTTGGGAGCAGTTGTGCTGTCTCATATTCTTCAAATTTGTGGCGTTTTATCAATGTAAGGAGACTTTACCTATAAGTTCACCAAGTGCGAAATCATTGCTTTATTTTGTGATTTTTAAGTTTATTCTAATGCTGAGATTGAACCACTTATTTCAAATAAATATGAAATAATACTACAGAGACTGAAACAAAAATACAGAATGGCTCACGTCAATAAAGGACAAAAACGATCGTATTGCGTCTTGCCTATCTCTGTTCCGGATATTTATTGATCAGACGATTTTACAAAATGTTATACATATATTTCTATTTCACTGTATTCATCAATGTACTAAATGCTTAAAAACATATTTTTATCAATTTCAGAAAATTAAATTGTTCGTAAATGTTTGGAAAATGTTTTGGTAAAAACTTAAACAAAACAAAATAATTCCTTAAATACAAAATAAGGAAAATAAAATCTGTTAAATTCTGTTTGCATGTTTGTAACATAAGTTAATAATTTCTCCACAGCAACCAAAAGAAAGTGTGGTGTGAAATGTTCAAACCTTGGGGAAAATCTAAAATTATGGACGTCTAACTAAATTTCGACTACAAAATATAATTGAAGAAGCTGTCATTTTTCAATATTAATAATTGTTTATTAAGAATATTTCGTAATTGATTCTACTTACTAATCACTTTACTTACTAATTAATTCATACTGTTTCCCTTTTAGCTCAATCAATGCGTTACTCTTCATAATAGAATTATCCGAACACAAAATTTTAATTCAATACTGCAAAATATATTTATGAAAACATTATTACTTAAAGAATTTCGGTTAGTTGGGTGTGCGGAATAAGGGATATGGATTAAAAACCAATGTTTCGAATCATGATTGATGCACTGCGCTATTCTTGTTATCTAAACTGTTAAGATTTGTTCGTTCAATTTCACTGAATGTGAATATATTTAGTTCTATATTTAAGAGATGAGGAATTATGTACATTATTTACATTATTTACATTTGACGAATATTTGTCCTCATCTTGTTTGTTGTTAACACAACGTTTCGAGAATATGGCGTAGTGGTTAAGAGCGCGGGATACTAACCCCAAGATTCTGAGTTCGATTCCAGGCAGTGACCTGAATAATAATAATGATAATAATAATAATGATAATAACAATATCGAAAAATACCTTAGGAATGAGAACCCAGGTTCGAAATTTCCCCAAGGCACCTGATGAAAGCTGGAGGGTGTATCATCCGAAACGTTGTGTTAACAAGATTAAGACAAATATCCGTCTAATGTAAATATATTTCTTTTTAGGTACAACACTATATTGTAATAGGAAATAATATTGTGAAACTCACAGCATTTAAATGTTCCCCTCTTACCGGTCAGGAGTAAAACGGAAAACGGCGCTTAATCATTGTGTCTAAACTACCCAATGTTTTTCCTGAGTTTCGATGTGTCTGGAGAGAAATAATCTACTGTGGCTGTTTCTTCTCACTGCAATCGATCATCGCTACTCAGATTTGTTGACGAATAGGAATCGCAACAGACAACATTCAATACCCAAAAGTTAGGATTTTCAATCTCTACTAATTGATCTCTAGTTATTTTGTCCGTCACAGATAACATCCAAAAACCTACCAATCTGATGGTAGGTATTTTCTATAAATTCATACGAGATGTAAACAGCGGAAGTCAGTTAGAATGTTAAAACTTAGTGCACATGCACAACAGAGTTCGAGGTCAATTTGTGCCACGCGGCTTTACCCTCTGTGCTTTAGGTTTGTTACTATAGCAACAGTCCGGATATTTACTGATCAGACGACGTATGTACATAAGTATATATGTATCTGTAAGTATACCTGCATATAAGTATGTACATATGCAAGTATTTATGTATTTATAAATGTATGTACGCAAATATGTATGTGTGTGTGTGTGTGTGTGTGTGTGTGTGTGTGTGTGTATTCCATGTATTGAAATACAAACAAACAAGGCACATTGCTCATAAACACGTATTTAATTGTTTCTTTCAAACACTAATTTTGTTCAGATACACAGAGCCACCGTGAAGAGACTAACAGGGATGTTTTCTTCGATATTCTAACATCTAAAACGGCGACAGGAATCCTTTCGAATTATCTGATTGTATTAGCTGAAACTTGTTAGTTTAATCATCAGAATTTCAAAACGAGTTTGTTCTACAATCTCCCTGTTGACGTTACAACAAAACCCTTTTCAATTGTTTTCATTCCCGTTCACCTATTTTCACATCCTTCGTTGATTTGTAGATGTGATAACTAAAATAACAAATGAAAGAAGTAAATACCTCTTTGGCTTTTATTGATATATTTAATCAAGATAACATTCCCTCTCAGTATTGATAACATAATCTCATCTATTTGGCAAATTGTTGATCTCTGTTGCGTAAAATTTTTCAGGCTTCGAAGTTAAGAAACACTGAATATCATTTTAACCCCTCCACAATTAATTAATTGTTCTCCCTCTAAATTAAGTTACAATGATCTGGAAAGACGTTCGTCAAACGGAGTAAGTACAGGAGAGTAAGGAGAATGAAGCCAAACGTCCCTATTTAGTGCCATAGTTAATCCCCCGCCTCGAGTCACCTGAGAGACGTGTGGTCTTGCATTATCGCGTAAAAGCAACATTTCTTTACGACTGACCAATGATGGATGTTTCTTCTGTAAATCTTTTGTACACAACTTCCAATTGACGCCAATACTTCTTAGCATTGATTGTTTCGTGTTGGTTCAAAGACTTCAGGATAGACAACGTTCTTCACATCTCACCAAACACGAAGCGTTACTTTTTATGAATGTATTTCTGGTTTGGGAACGGACTCTCCTTTTTCATTGGGTCGTAATCAATATCCCTTTTATTCTTTTATTCTTTTATTCGTTGCAGTTATTTGACAGTGGCCATGCTGGAGCACCGCCTTTCGTCGAACAAATTGATTCCAGGACTTACTCTTTGTAAGCCTAGAACTTATTCTATTGGTCTCTTTTGCCGAACCGCTAAGTTACGGAGATGTAAACACCCCAACATCGGTTGTCAGGTAATAGTGGGGAGACAAACACAGATACACACACACACACACACACACACACACACAAATT
>NC_068989.1:2667289-2671474 GCF_001194135.2 Octopus bimaculoides
ATATATATATATATATATATACACACAGATAAATATACACGTGCACACACATATGTATGCATATGATGTAATTAAGTCTACACAAACCCTTGATTTGTCTAAATGAAATATTTAGTAATTGAAAGGTTTCTATAAGTAATTAGAAAATAATTAAATCTATAACAAAGTCTAATTTGAATTTAAATCAACGAAAAGAATTAATCTGTATTTCGGTTATATAATGAAAAACGTATTTTCTCTTTCTAGCCACACTTGTCGGTGTTTCATCGCCCACGTGAACCTTCACCTGAAGTTGAGTAAAGACAGATCGTCGTGAACGCAAAGTGTATGTAGCAGAAATGTTACGGGGTTGACGCAAAGCGAGAGAAGCAAAGGGAGAGGGGATGGAGGGGTCAAAATCAGAAACCGGGGGAAAATGAGTAATTTCTGATTTCTTGTTATTTTCTCTCTACCTGTTTGGAATCATTACATTGCGAGTATTGCATCATCATTTTGCTTCGTTGCATCATCTTTAGGAGTAAAAATTGGTCAGCATTGCTGTTGTTGTTGAAGTTGAAAGAGTTTGGAACATAGTCAGGTGACAGGTAATGTTTTTTAAAGAAATTTTTCCTCAGCTTTGACCCGATTCTAATTGAGGTCGCTAACAAAAAAACTTTTGGTGTTTAACGATCTTTTCTATCTTGTTGAATCAAATTTGGTTATTTTTCTCGTACTAAGACAGACATACTCAAGCACACGCAGGAACAAGCACTCACACAGACATATATTAATTTTACTAGCAAAATGGTCATAACGACTTCGACGTTTCGGATTTGTTTGTTTACTTTCATAGTAATTTGAATTTAACGTTAGCGTCTTATGAAGCTAAATTTATAAGTTCTAAAATTGTAGAAGAATTCGTTACTGGGCAGTTTAGCTTAATGGTAAAGCACTTGACGTGTAATCACAGGGATGTGCGTTCGAGTCTCATGGCTGGCCAGTAACGTATTTTCTGCAATGTATGGATAATTTATCCTGATCACGCTATTTATTAGCATTATCACGCGTTTGAGAATAAAAAAAATTATATATATATATATATATGTGATATACTTCTTTCAGACTCCGCCTAACAAATCCACTAATAAGGTTTTGATCGACCCGAGGTTATAGGAAAAAACACTTGCCAAATGTGGGACTGAACCCAGAACCAAGTGGGTGGGAAGCAAACCTCTAACCACACAGTCATGCCTGCGCCTAAACATACACGAATACACACATTCATACTTATACAAACACAGTCGCACATATATGCGTGTATAAGTATATATATATATATATACGTGCATATACACATACATACATACAGGTGTGTGTGTATAAAGATAAATATCCACTCAATTCAGAAGTTTGGCTTCAACGTCAACCTACAAACCATGACATTTATGACATTAAAGCAGGTGTTTGCTCTAACATTATCAAATTTTCTAAAATCACATTTTGAAACTAAAATTTATCTAATTCTCTTTGAACATCAAACATTATACAATTTTACAAGAGAAATGAAAAGAACGACGAGAGGAACGTCAAGCCTATCATTCCTATCATTCCGTTTTGTCTTCAGCATTGTTGCCATCGTCATCGTCGTAGTTGTCATTCTAGTCATCGTAGCCATGACTAATCGTTTGAAATTGTTTAAAATGTCGGCACAAGGCCCGCAACTTTAGTGGGGGGGGAGGGGTTAGTCGATTACGTCTACCCCAGGACACAAATGGCATGCTTATTTCATCGACCCCGAACGGTAGAAAGACAAAGTCGACGTCAGCGGAATTTAAACTCAGAATGTTAAGACAGACGATGCATGAGAAGACGGAATAAAATGAAAGAAAAAATGAAACCACATATATATATATATATATATATATATAAATGTATAAATGTCTGTATATATATATTAACAAGGAGAAATTAAATAAATAGTTACGAGGGTAGCAAAAATTCACATAAGTACCAAAGATATTACGAATATTACAACCTACTTATAAAGGTAGAAATTCCAGGGTTAAGTGTAAAGGGTTGTAATTAGAATCGAAATCCAAAGGAACGAACCAAACGGACGAATAAAGTACAGCAACGAGCAACGAACTGCCACCAGTTTCTCTTGTATTCGAGCAGACAAACACTCTCCTGTAACTGGGAATTAATTTGCTCACAATAAAGATACTCTGTGTTATGAAAATATACAATCACTCGCTCTCTCTCTCTCTCTCTGTCTATCTCTCTCTCTCTCTCTCTCTCTCTCTCTCTATCTATCTATCTATCTCTTTCTCATTTTCTTTCACTGTTTGTCTGTCTGTCTCTCTCTTTCTGCCTAACTCACTCTCACTCTCTCTCTTTCTCTCTCTTTTCTGTCTCTTTCTTTGTCTGTCTGGCTCTCTCTCTGTCTCTCTCTCTCTCTTTCTCTCTCTCTCTCTCTCTCTCTCTCTCTCTCTCTCTCTCTCTCTCTCTCTCTCTCTCTCTCTCTCTCTCTCTCTCTCTGACTGACTCTCTCCTTCTCTGTCTCTCTCTCTCTGTCTCTCTTTTTCTGCCTGACTCTCTCTCTCTCTCTCCCTCTCGCTCTTTGTCTCTTTATCTGTCTCTTTCTCTGTTTGTCTGTCTGTCTGTCTCTCTCTCTCTCTCTCTCTGACTGACTCTCTCCTTCTCTGTCTGTCTGTCTCTCTCTCTCTTTTTCTGCCTGACTCTCTCTCTCTCTCTCTCTCTCTCTCCCTCTCTCGCTCTTTCTATCTGATAAAGATTAAATGATACATAATCTGTGCATGATCTGTTAATACCAGTGGGAATATAAATCAAAGATCACTGTTTAATTTTGCAAGACGAGATATGAAACATTGATAATAATCAACAAAAGCGATGCGATCATTTCCATCCGTCGTTCATTCAAGATGCCTTGTCAACATCCAAAAGGTTACGATGCGAACTTTCCCCGAAACTAAAAGAACTGATCTTTATAACAACACCTTTGAATCGTTTCTCTTTTTGTCTGTTCAATTGTAAAATATTAATTCCCTGCAGTTTGTCATGTTTTGACTCGTCGTTCAAGTGTCGTCCTTCGCAACCTAAGAAATCACAAACCTGATACACAAACTACAAAACAATCAGGATTTCTGCTGTGAAAACCAATTCTATTGTTTTCAATTTGAAAATAACCTGTTAACAATGTAATTACGTTCGAATGTGTCTACTCTGTTACTTTCTATTTTCCATTTAAAATGTTTTTGATTTTTTTTTTTAATAAAAATACGAGATTAAAATTAAAATGTCTTCATATTCATAAGGAGGCGCAGGTTTGGTTCTGTGATTAAGAAGTTCGCTTGGTAACCTTTAACTTTGCGTGTCACGTGGGACAAGTGCCTTAGCAAAGCCAACTGATACTTCGTGAGCCTGGTAGCCGGAAACTATGTGGAATCCCTCCGTATATGTATGTCTCTTTATGTTTGTATTTGTTCCTCACCACCACTTGATAACTAGTGTTGGTTTGTTTACGTCCTCGTAACGAAGCGGTTCAGCAAAGCCACCGATTGAATGAGTACTGGACTTTAAAATAAGTACGGTGTGCAATTTTTTTGGCTAAACCCTTCAAGGGGGTGTCCCAGCATGGCACAGTCCAATGAGTGAAACTAGTAAAAAATGTGCACGAGATCGATGCTTACCTCTGGATGCAGCAGCGTTTGGTGAATGAGGAGCAAACTCCCACTACAAAAGTGTTCCCTACCCATATGCAACCCGCATACCTAACGACTTCCAAGAATAAATGCATCGAAACATTCTCCAATAAAATGGCATGACAATCTAGACTGCTGACAGAAGCCCGTCGTATATATATATATATATGTTTGTGTGCGAGTGTGATTGTTACTAGAAGATTAGGTATTTGTACATGCTATAAATAAAAAGATATGCTTTCTACTCTAAGCACAAGGCCCGAAATTTTGGAGGAGGAGGCCAGTCGATTAGATCGACCTCAGCACGCAACTGGTACTTAATTTATCGACCCCAAAAGGATGAAAGGCAAAGTCGACCTCGGCAGAATTTGAACTCAGAACGTAAAGACAGACGAAATACCGGTAAGCATTTCGCCCGGCGTGCTAACGTTTCTCCCTGCTCACCGCCTTACAAAGTTACATAATCGCCATTACAATGTCATTG
>NC_068989.1:2672044-2674739 GCF_001194135.2 Octopus bimaculoides
ATATATATATATATATATATATATATATATATATACGCATATACATTTTTATATTTATATATGTGTATATGTACTTGCATATATGTATGAATGTATGTATGTGTGTGTATGTGTGTAAATTTTTTTATACATTTGTAAACATGTTTATGCAGCAATTTATATGCATATATGTATATGGATGAATATGTATGTTTATATATATATATGTATATATGTGCGTGTGTCTGTTTACATGCATGTATGTATACATGTACATATATACGTACGTATGTATATTTGAATGCATGTATGTATGCATGTATGCATGTATGTATGCATCTATGTGTTTATATATGTATGTATGTATATATGTATGTATGCATGTATGTATGCAGGCATGTATGTACACATGTACATGTATATGCCTGTACATATATATTTATATGTATATACATTCGTACGCATGTATGTATGTGTGTGTGTTTGTATGCATGTACGTTTGCATGCATGCATGTTCATAAAGATTAATTGGCATATGGTGAACGCAGTAAATTCTAAATTTATTTAAATTTTGCCCCAAGTAGAAGAAAAAAGCAGAACCCTGACAGACCGGAATGAAAGATGTGAATGGCATAAAATTAGGTAATTAAGGGGAAAAGGGAGAGAAATGAATGCCGGGTTTAATGAATTTTTAATTTATTCAAATCTGCCTCTAATTAGGTGAGAGAGAAAAAATCTTCTCAGGTTTATTCCCTAAGAGAACTTCCTTCTCTTCTTTTTTTCTGTTTCGGAAACCTTGAAAGTAACTCTTGTCTTTTTTCACTTGCTTTCGTCATCGGACTGCGGCCATGCTGTGGCATCGCCTTGGAGGATTTTTGTCAAACAAATCGACCCCAGTATTTATTTTTTAAGTTTGAGACACTTACTGTATCAGATCTTTTGCAGGACCGCTAAGTTACGGGGGCGTAAACAAACCAACGCCGGTTGTCAAACAGTGGATGGAAGGAAAGACACACGCTCACACACACACACACACATACACACACACACCATTATCATCATCATTTTATGTCCGTTGTCCATGCTGGCATGGGTTGGACGGTTTGACCAGGGCTGATAAGCTGGAAGGCTGCACCGGGTTCCAGTCTGGTTTGGCATGGTTTCTACGACTGGATATCCTTCCTAATGCCAACCATTCTGAGAGTATAATGGGTGCTTTTACTTTCCAGCGGCACGGGTGCCATTTGCGTGACACCACGTTGCTTTTACGTGTCACCGGCACGGGTACCAATTATGTGACACCTGTATCTGCCACGACTGTGACTTTGCTTGGCTTGATGGGTCTTCTTCTCAAGTACGACATAATGCCAAAGGTCTCCTTGAGACCCAACACTCGAAAGGGGCACAACCACTTTGCCTCCGTGAGGCCCAACACTCGAAAGGTGCTGTTTACGGTCTAGCGGCACGGGTGCCAGTTACGTGACACCAGCATCAACCACGACTACGATTTCACTTGACTTGATGGGTTTTCTCAAGCACAGCATATCACCAAAGGCCTCTGTAAGGCCCAAAGTTCGAAGATCATGCTTCAACACCTCGTCCCATGTCTTCCTGATTCTGCCTCTCTATATATATATGTATACGACGAGCTTCCACACAGTTTCCGCATACTAAATTCACTTATATTGATACTCATGAGGGGATAATAAAAGATGCTTGTTCAAGATGCAGCGAGCTAGGACTGAACCCGAAGCCACGTGGCTGCAGAGCAAGCTTCTTGACCACACAACCATCACTGCACCTCAGTGATAAAATTAAACGCAAAGCTGCAGATTAGAGGGTATACATTTTACATGTTGAAAAACAAAAAAGAAATAGATTAATTTGCATAATTACGGGAAATAACTGAAAGAGGTTAATGACATGATATCGGATAATGAACTTTAAAAGGTGATAGAAAAACCTAGCAGTATTTTTTTTCCTTTTTTTTTTTAGCGAATCCCCAAAATAAAAAGGAAGTAATCAACAATTAATCTCTCGCGTTAATTTACTTGCTTGGAAAGCGGCGAGTTGGTAGAGTGGTTAGCACGCCGGGTGAAACGCTTAGCTGCATTTCATTTGTCTTTACGTTCTGAGTTCAAATTCTGCCGAGGTCGACTTTGCCTTTCATCCTTTCGGGGTCGATAAATTAAGTACCAGTTGAAAGCCTTCGATCATATATCAGCTCAGTTCAGTGTTGATCAAGAATTAGACAACAATAACAACGATAAAGACTGGAAGCAGGAAAATAAACCAATTCTACTTGTCTCTGTTTATTCCGTTAGAAAACTTTTACGGTGTAAGTTGAGGCAAGTGATGTGACTTGTTAACATCTATCATATATTCCCCTCGTGAAAATTCGGTTGGCATCTGCTTAACACGACTGAAACGGTCATTTAAAGTTGTGATATTTATTGACATTTTATGAAAATATTGACAGTTATTTATTTGAGAAGCTACATCAATGTGTTATGAAGTTTAGTTTGTTCTCCATGGAAATTATAAATAATGAAAATAAGAAATATATTCATACAGAATGAAGATATATAAGTAAATATAAGGCACGCGCAGGACTTTTCTATTTATAAGTATAGTTTATATGTGAATTTGCCAAACTGTTTATGTGTATATATATATGGGGGGTGCATATATATATATATATATATATATATATATA
>NC_068989.1:2675459-2677303 GCF_001194135.2 Octopus bimaculoides
AAATATATATATACTTAATATACATGTCTCTGTGTGTAGAATGTATATTTTGTTTTCCAAATATATTTTATTTCATCCAAAACACTTGGTAGTATATTGTATAAGGAGAAATATATGATGTAGGAAATGGGGGAGTCGCTAGAGTGTCGTTTAGAATTTTTTGCGGTTTTGGTTCCGTTACTCAGTGATCTGAGTTGAAATCTCATCAAGACCAACGTTATCTTTCTTCCTTTCGTAGCTGTGTAGTATGAAGTTTGCCTTTCAACAACGTAGTTCTAGGTTCAGTCTCACCGCGTGACACTTTGGGCAAGTGTTTTTTTACTATAGCTTCGGTCCAACCAAAGCCGCGTGAGTGGATTTAGGAGGCGGAAACTAAAAGAAACCCATCGTATAAATATATATAAGTATGTATGTGTCTTTGTGTCTGTACCCCAATTACCACTTGGCAACCGACATTGGTGTTTTACGTCCCCGTAACTTAACGGTTCGGCCAAAACAACCGATAGAATAAGTGCCAAGCTTTTTTTAAAAAATAAGTACCGAGTCGATTCGTTCGACTAAGATTCTTTGAAGGTGGTGCTCCAGCATGGCCGCAGTCTAATTACTGAAACAAGTAAAAGATAGGCGTAGCTGTGTAGTAAGAAGCTTGCTTCCTAACCACATGGTTCCGGGTTCAATCCTACTGCGTGGCACCTTAGAAAAGTGTCTTCTAACATAGCCTCGAGCCGACCAAATCCTTGTGAGTGGATTTGGTAGACGGAAACTGAAAAGAAGCCCATTGTATATATAAATATGTATATATATAGGGGACACAACTCCACCGACCTAACCTCTCTTATACCCCAAAATAACTTTCAAACAATAATAAGGAATTCAGCCCATAATAGAAAATCTGGACGTAATCCTCATGGCATCCTACATACAAATCAAAGGATCCATCGAAACCTCCAGACTAACCTAAACTTTTGGGAACCAATTCCTACCAATCCACCTCCATCATCTCACAATCAATGGAAGAATTTACCTCTGAGACTTAACCCTCAACATGGTTACTTCATGCATTCAACTAGACACAACCTAACTAGACAACATAACTTCTCCATCCACCCATATTACAATATTAAAAATAAATTTAACCAAACCACATCAACCATAGAGAATATAACAACCCTCAGTACAACCATAATCTAGTCCGCTACACAGTCACTCCACCACAAACATATTACCACAGACACACTTTACACCCATTTTCTCCACAGAAAACAAAGCACAATACAAACTTTCCACAACAATCCACCTACTACAACCATTTTCTAGACCTAAATCAGAGAAACAGAGATGTGAAATGGAACAATATGTACAAGAACAACCGAAGATAATCAACTTATCAAAGAAAATCTTAAGTATTACACAAACTAAAATTCTAGCAAGAGGTTTAAAGTTTACACTAAACCCTTCGCAGATCGAACCCGAATGAAATTAAGGATAACACTATGGATTTCTGCCGAAAATTACGCCTCACAGAAGCACTTCACAACTACACCAGCGAAGATGACTCAATAGTAAAAAACAAAATCTTTTTACTCAGGGACTAGTAGACCCGACACCGTTCGGTAATCGGTGCGCATTCAAAGCAGTGATCAATAATTTTACGAAAACGGTATGCCTTTGAATATCTTTAACAATTCACAATAATGACTTTTATTACTTTTATTCCTACCTCAGTTCATCCAATTGTATATATCTATCGTTACTTTTCATAAAAAGCCTTTACTTTTTTTTGATTTCCAATGTGCATTTTCGGTTATTTTTCTTCTTACTTTCCCCTTACATTTCCACGTGTA
>NC_068989.1:2677645-2679800 GCF_001194135.2 Octopus bimaculoides
GGGTGTGTGGGTGTATTGGGATGTGTAGGTGTGTGTATGTGTGTGTATGCTTATCTGTTGTCTGAATCTGTTCAGATAATAACATTGTCTCGGGTGAGTGTGTGGTGTTGTTGGAGTTTACGTATGTGTGTACGTGTGTGTGTGTGAGAGAGAGAGAGGGGGGGAAGAGAGTGAGAGAGATAGAGGGGGAAGAGAGTGAGAGAGAGAGGGGGGAAGAGAGTGAGAGAGAGATGTGGCTGTAAAGTGCTTAATTATCGTTTGAATGTGTTCAAATAATTACATTGTCTCCTGTGTCTGCGACGTATATGCGTAGATGCACGTATTTGCGGTGCGTGTGTATCTGTGTGTGTGTGCGTGTACCTGTCTGAATGTATATGTGGAAGTAGCATACAGAAAAAGGTGCGTGTTGTCTGTGTGTTTGTCTTTGTCTTTGTCTGTGTGTTTGTCTTTGTCTTTGTCTGTGTGTACGTGTACGTTGTTGATTTCCTCTCTAAGAGTGCTTAAATAATTACATCGAGTATCGTATGTGTTCTATAGTTCTTTGGTTTGGTTTAGGCAGACTGGAACAATGCCTCCGTCACAGATTAATGTTTTATGGATTTTATGTCGTCTCTGTGGATGGCCGGAATATTTTCTTTCTTTGTTTTTTAGTGGGGTGGAAATTTTTTCTTTTTTTCTAGTCTTCAGACATAGAATCTGTAGCGAGTGGAGTGACGAACTGATGGAGACTGCTGACGTTCCAGATTGCTGAGAGAAATGTTTCTAGACTATTCCCATTCAAACTTCTGTCAAATGTAAGCTTAACAGGCCGGATATTGTTGTTTAGGACAGAGGCAAAGGTATGTACCGTCATAGAGATCAGCTGCCCTGCAGATATAAATATCTCTTTGAAAATCAAAGCGAAAGAGGATATCTATGGACAACTGCTTCGAAACCTCCAGCTTCTATATCCAGACTATGAATTCATATTCATACCAATAAGAATTGGAGCACTAGGTTTTGTTAGTAAATGCTTAAAGGAGAATCTGGATAAACTGGGATTTTCAGAAGGAGAAATCGACTGGCAAGTGCAATCTGTGAGTGGAACAGTAAAAATATGCAAGACTTTTCTCAAGTTCGAAATGTGAATTCGTTTGTGTTAACTACATCCCAAAGATGGAGCTTTGTGTCTTTGTTGGAAATTGGCTCCCTCCTCAATGGAAGATTTATAATAACTAAAAAAATTGAACAGACATACATACATACAAGGGAGAGAAGTGAGTGAGAGAAATCTTTAAATTTATGCAGTAGATTTTCAGTGCGTAACTACGCAGGTAATCCACATGATTTTTATGCCTTTTTCAATTAAACAAACAGGAATCGATCTCAAACATAACATATAAAATTTTATGCTACATATTATGCGTGTGCATGTGTGCACACATATGTATGTACGCGTGCATCTATGTATGTGTATGCGTGAGTGCGTGTTTCAGTGAGTGTGTGATATTTATGCTACTCCAAGCTGGCTACACAAACTTTTGCTGTCAGTGAACCAGTGACTGGTCCGTTTGACACTAACGACGCTATTGTTCAACAAATGTGTGATTCCATAGATGTATATGTGTCCGTGCATTCTTCTATGGTGTGTGAGTGTGTGAATGTGACTATGTAAGTGTGTGTAAGTGTGTGTGTATGGTGAATATATTTACCATTGTTTTTTCACATTCAGTTAGTTATATTGTTTGTACATTTGTATGTGTGTGTGTGTATATGTATGTATATATGAATGTATATATGTATATATGTTTGTATGTATGTGTGTGTCTGGTCGTGCTGTGACATAAGAAGAAAGCTGTGTCAGGGTAATTGCACAGTCGTGTGTGTGTGTGTGTGTGTGTGTGTGTGTGTGTGTGTGTGTGTGTGCGTGCGCATGCGCGTACAGAAATTGTATGTGGTTGTTTACTGTATTTATCTTTCGCCTAGATGTGTTGAATTAATTACATTGTCTTATATTGCTCCGAGTTACATTCTGAAAAGGTATGAATGTCATTAAAATAGGAGGAGGGGGGGATACTACATCTTAATTCAAAAGAAACCAATTTAAAGAAAACTGTCAAGAGACGACAAAGAAAATAATAATAATAATAATAATAATAATAATAATAATAATAAT
>NC_068989.1:2679810-2679957 GCF_001194135.2 Octopus bimaculoides
TGTTCAACAAATGTGTGATTCCATAGATGTATATGTGTCCGTGCATTCTTCTATGGTGTGTGAGTGTGTGAATGTGACTATGTAAGTGTGTGTAAGTGTGTGTGTATGGTGAATATATTTACCATTGTTTTTTCACATTCAGTTAGT
>NC_068989.1:2679967-2682176 GCF_001194135.2 Octopus bimaculoides
AAAATAATAATAATAATAATAATAATCTTTTCTACCATAGGCACAAGGGCTGAAATTTGAGGGAGGAGGATAGTCGATTAAATTGATCCAGAACTCTACTGGTACTTAATTTATCGAACTTCAAAGGACGAAAGGCAAAGTTGACCTAGGTTGAATTTGAACTCAGAACGTAGTGGCAGACGACATACTGCTAAGTATTTCACTCCTGCATGCTAACAATTCTGCCAACTCACTGCCTTCAATAATAATGATGATAATGATGATGATGATGATAATAATAATAATAATGATGATGATGATGATGATAGTAATGGCATATTACCAGTCAATGTACGCCACTAGTCCAGAAAGAGTATAAGAGATGTCATAACAATATAGCAAGGATTATTTGTTGGAAACTTTGCAACAAGTATGGAATTGACAGAGCAAAAGAGTGATACAAACACAAACCCGAAGGCATCATCGAAAATGATAATGCAAAGATCCTGTGGGATTTTATGATTCAGTGCGACCATGAGATGGAGAATTGGAAATCAGACATAGTGTTAACTGAGAAAGAAAGCAAAGTATGCTGGATCATTGA
Organism: Octopus bimaculoides; assembly: GCF_001194135.2. Taxonomy (NCBI): domain Eukaryota; kingdom Metazoa; phylum Mollusca; class Cephalopoda; order Octopoda; family Octopodidae; genus Octopus; species Octopus bimaculoides. Next base: position 2,680,551 of record NC_068989.1, read on the forward strand.
TATAGCATGCCTTGCTGACAACAAGGTATGCAATAAGGAAGAAAGGAAGAAAGAAAAATCGATAGATATGACAGGTTAGCTTGGGAAGTTAAGCAGTTGTGGTCGATAGAAAAGGTGGCAGAAGTACCAATAATTGTCGGAACCCTGGAAACAGTGAGTAAAAACCTTGAGAAGTACATGGAACAAATAGGGGCTGCAATAAGGGTGGAGCACTTGCAGAAAACAGCACTGCTTGGAACTACTCGAATACTCCGGATGGTGTTCGAAAAATAAGGGGTGTTACCTTAGATAACACTGTAGTACATCTCCAGCGTTAGAAGCTGTGAAAAGAACATGTTTTATGCCATCAAATCCGGAATTTATGATCACAATTAAATGAAGGGTCAGTTGGTTTCAATACTACAGACAATTAATGTATTCTTATAAGTATTGTTATTAATTTTTATATTTTATATTACCGACTAGCAAATTGTGTGTGTGTGTGTGTGTGTGTGTGTGTGTGTGTGTGTGTACTTGGTTTATGTGTTTCATATATACAGTAATTCAATGAAATCTTAGCTGCGATTCACGTTTCCCATTTGACAGAATCCTCTTCATTTGGCATAAACGAAGCTTAATAAATTTGTTCATTTTTTTTTTCAGTTGCGACGGGAAATAACACAAACCATGGCTGGGTGTTTAATTAATAAGAAGACGTGAGAAAACACGACAAAGTACCGTAGTTGTAAGAAGGTGTAAAACTGAGATTGAGATGGTATCTCAGATTGAAAGAAAACCAGGTAAATTCTCTTGGAGCTTCAATAATTAATTGCTTTCAACAACGTGTTTCTTTTGTCCTTAGACATGTCTAAACGATTTTCGTTGATCCGTTTGCTTTTTTGGCATATTTTCTGCAATTGCCTATGATGCTTCATGATAGAAGTGTATTTGTATCTGGGTGTTGTTGTATGTGTGTTGAAGAGCAAAACGTTAACATGGGTGAAAGAAGAAAGCTGCAAGTTGGATATTAACGTTAATAATTCTTTTAATTGTCTAAACGATTTGTTAGGTTATTAAGATAGTTCTATGGGTAAATATTATTCAGGGTGGATAACGTGTGTATTTAGGGGTGTTTGGTGGTATTATATGTGATGGAAAACAAAATTATGGGAGAAGTGAAAGAAGAAATCAGTAAAAGGCAGAGCATGCGTATTCCTAGATTAGTGAAGGTGCTACGTTAATCAGACGCCGAAACGATTTTTTCGATTGGACAGGATGACATTCTTTTCATGTTCTACTTTTCTCAGTCTCTCTCACACAGACACACAGCTGCCGTATTTATTTACAATTTCAAGTAAATGACCGTAGACTATGTCTTGAAGTGGTCTCCAGCGCAATGTGATGAATGACTAAGGCGATTAAGCCTCATCTATCGCAGACGAAGTAAAGTGTTTCTCTGAAACATGAATTTTGAGTTGTAAAAGGAACTTTTACACACACACACACACACACACACACACACAAGTGCAAAAACACACCTACGCATGAATATATACATACAAATACATACATATATGCATATATATATACATATATGCATATATATATACATATATACATATATGTATGTATGTATGTATGTATATA
>NC_068989.1:2682530-2691647 GCF_001194135.2 Octopus bimaculoides
TCTTTCTGTTTCCGTCTACCAAATCCACTCACAAGGCTTTGGTCGGCCCGAGACTATAGTAGAAGACACTCGCCCAAGGTGCCACGCAGTGGGACTGAACCCGGAACCATGTGGTTGGTAAGCAAGCTACTTACCACACAGCCATTTGTATTATATATCGACCAATTTTCCCTCCTTCGCTCCCGATGTTATCAGTAGAAAGTGTAAGAGCCAACACAGTGGCACATGTGTCTTTACAGTAGATGGTCGAAAAGAGCTGACGACATCGGTGGACTGTATAGAGTCCCCAGCTCCTGATTTGTAACCAATCAAATCGAAGCAGTACTTTCTTTGTACACTTTTATTAGCTCCAAACAAATGAAAGTGAAAGCTGACTTCGACTTCGAACAGAGAAAACTTCAGAATTCTTTAAAAGAGTGAGCAACTCATCAAACTTCACATCAATATTATCAACACTGCACCATTCGCTATTCCTATTAATCTTCGTTCAAAGATTTCGTATCTATTATCTAAAACGCTTTTCTCTCTCTCTCTCTCTCTCTCCCTCTCTCTATCTCTCTCTCTCTTTCTCTCTCTCTCCCTCTCTCTATCTCTCTCTCTCTCTTTCTCTCTCTCTCAGAGACTTTAAGACAAGTCAGTGGGATCTTTGTGGTTTTCGTCACTCTTTACAATTATCTTTTAAAGAAATGTTTCATGCATCATATAAATGTAATTTTTGACGCTAAATCCGAATTTGTAATTCATTTATTCTAGAAAAATTTTGCAAAAATATTACAGGTATTCAAAGTTTGATAATTATCAGAATTTTCATCCAATCAGAAAACAGCACGTTCACTGCCTCTTCCATCATCAGGAAGGAGGTGGGGCATCGGCATGTCATAACATTAAACTAGGATATTATTTTTCTCCTCCTTCTTGTACGCATTCACAATATCTTTGGTTACTACGGAAACAGTACTTCGCAATCAGCTATGCAACACGTGGTGCTTCTTTGCTTTAGTTACTATGGAAATAGAAATTTTCGCCATGGTGATATGCAAAATATTCACTTCTGATTGGCTAAAATACCCAAATTTTGCAAATTTTAAAGGCTAATAACTTTTTAATAAAGGGTTTATATGAAAAATGAATTTCATTTTCATAATTAGTATACAAAACTTGATCAATATACCAAATTTGAAAACAAATGGAACAAAATTGTAAACAGTGACGAAAACCACAAAGATCCAGTCATTCAAATGAAATTGTTAAATGAGCAGGAATTCATGTATTCGTCTAACATATATGCAATTGAAATGCATTCGGTATCTACAAGCGATGTGCTTACAAGAAAAGAACGAAAAAAACAACGCAGTAACTAAAACGTAGTTTTATTGTTTTCTGTCTTTTGGTTTTGAAATTTTTGAACAGCTGTTTTGACTTATTTTTCTTTTTACAATGCGTCATACGTTTCAAATAAATATATTTCTTAAAGCCAGATTGGTTTGAGATAATTTAATCGTTTATATAATTCAAATGGCGAGAGAAACTTTTCAACAAAATATTATAGTTACAAAATTATTCAACCAACAGGCAGTTGTCAAGAACAGGAGAGAATGCAACTATAAAGAGCAAAGTTTAACAAACTGTAGTTCAATAATGAATGAATTCTGAAACTTTTCCGTCGGTTCTTGAAGCTTGAGAAAATGATTCAATAGTCATCATTCAATTTAGTTGTCGGAAATTCAAAGGAAGAATTGAGGATAAAGTGATAATAATATATACTAGCAGTAAAACTCGTTGTTGATCGGGTAATTACTTTTACTCTTTCTCGGGAGCAACATTCAAAGTGTGATTATATAGAGAGATTTACTCCTCCTGTATGTGTGTATTTTATAAGAAAAAAACATGTAATAATTGAAGTAGAAAAAAAGATCAATTTCATACACGAACTTGTTTGTTTATTATATGACAATAATGAGTTGTATGTGTTATTTTATAAATCAATACAGTAATGGCAATTATATAATACACAAGGCTTTGATCGGCACGGAGCTGTAATGAAAGAGAATTGCCCAACGTGCCGCACAGTGGGACTGAACCCAAGGTGACATGGTTGGAAAGTAAGCTTCTCTATAAAGGAGAGATACATTTTGGATAATATACTCCTTGATACAATATCCTTAACAGAAAGATGGGATGTTTACGGCGAGAAGACCTTCGGTTTTAGTATTTACTCGAGCAACATGGCGGCGAGCTGACAGAAACGTTAGCATGCCGGGCGAAATGCTTAGCGGTATTTCATCTGTCTTTACGTTCTGAGTTCAAATTCCGCCGAGGCCGACTTTGCCTTTTATCCTTTCGGGGTCGACAAATTAAGTATCAGTTGCGTACTGGGGTTGATCTAATCGACTGGCCCCCTCTCCAAACATTTGAGGCCTTGTGCATAAAGTAGAAAAGAATATTTACATGAGAAACACAACGACTAACTACGCTGTACCACACAGAGGGTTCGGGAATTAACCATTTGTTTCAATGAAATTGAGTAATTTTTTTAAAAACTGACAGAATTTTATGTTTGTTACCAAAACAAATAGATTTATGAATTTTACGTCAAACGATGGGCTTCCGTACAGTTTCTAACACAGCTTTTAAACTGATCCAAGGCTGCAGAAAATTACGTTTGACCAAAAAGTCATAAAGTGGGATCGAACTCGATTGGTTATTTTCGTGGGTTATGCGGTACTCTCATAACGGGATTAACTTTGTCTCTTCATTTTTGGTGATAGAATGTATCCGATTATATAATTTTTTTTCAATATATTTTTTAATTCCGTCTGTCTTTACGTTCTGGGTTCGACTTTGTCTTTCATCTTTTCGGGGTCGATAAATTAAGCACCAGTTGCTTACTGGGGTCGATCTAATCGTTGCGCCCCCCCCCCATGCCCCAAAATTTCGAGCCTTGTGCCTGGAGCAGAAAAGAATATATATATATTTTTTAATTCATCAGTGTATGCGATGTTCTTGACTCTTTCGTTTTATATCCAAATCTTTAACTTCATTTTTTGTTGCCTTTCTTTTGTTGTCCTACGATGAACTGGTATTTTATTTCGTTCCTTCGATATGAATTTTCTACTGTTCTCTCAGTTATGTTATCTGAGGAGGGAAGTCTCATAATTTCACAGTTTTGGCATTTATTTTATTCTCTAAGATAAATTCTTAGTTGCAGTCTTTTTTTCTTCTTCTTGTCTTCTTCTCATGCACATTCTGTTTATGCTCATCTTTGCTGATGTTTGTCTTTGCGTGCCGTTTCACTTTTCTTCAGTTCTCCAAGATAATTGTTCTTTCTCCATGTTATAACATATTTTTATATCACTGTGCAGCCGTAGTGTTCTTAGTTATAATCGATCACCCTCATATTTCCGTTCAATTTGATATTGTTTTGGCTACTTGGTTATATATTTCTTTGAATATATTTCTACATCAGCATTTTAAGTTGTTTCTTTTTTTCTTATTGAAGGTATCAGCGTGTGTAGTTATTTTATGTTCATGGTTTATATTTATGAGAGCTAAATTCTTATATTGCTTCTCTGTTTTCATTTCTGAACATTTTATTGAGTAATATTTTATCTTCTGTTGTTGCTCTTGTTGCTGGTTGACTTTGTTTGTCTTCAATGTTGCTTCTCTTTGCTTGTACCTTTTGTTCCGTTTATGTTACATTCTTTGTCTTTTTCCTTTTTTGGTCCTGATTGTGTATTGTATAATAAAGTTCTATCTCATCTTAAGCACGCTTTTTTGTGTTCATTTGAAATATTGCTTACCCCTCGGTGTTGCTTTGTTTGTGTTCTTTCCTGCGTTTTTTAATGTTGTTTTATTCTGCATTTTTTAATACTGTTTTATTCTACTTTGAGGTTATTGCGTTGCTATTTTCCAAACTTATAATCTGGCAACATTTATTCCTAACCCTACAGGTTTTCATATACTTTATCATTTTCTGTGCTTATTGTTTCTTGTAGTAAGTTCTTCTACTTTACCTGTTGTCATTGTTCATCTTTAAATATCGCTATATTATTAGTTTTATGTTCTTTGTGATATATTATGAGGATGCTGTCAGCTTTGGTTACCTCTGGTCATCTTCATGTTTTCTCCTCTTTGTCGCCTTCTTTATTCCTCTTTTCCTCTGCCTGCTATTTTGTTTCTATCACAGACTTTATTTCTTACTCTTTTCCGTTTTTTATATACCGTGATCTTAAAATGGTGTTTATCTGCTTATTTTATTCTATTATAAATTTTGTTGTGTGTTTATAATCATTAATACATGGTTTTTCATCACTTCGTTGTATTTTTTATTCAATCTGTGATCATATAGCTAGTCCCTCCTCTTAAACTGCTGTTGCAACTTTGTGTGTATTTTGCTTTCGTTTATTTTTTATTCTGCTCTTTTTTTTTGGGGGGGGGGACGAATAACAGAATATGAAATGAATAGTCCATTGTCATTTTTCTCACTCTTTCTTGTACAATTAATATTTTATTCGTTGTTATATTCTGATATCTTCACCTGCGATTGACTAATTGGTGGTTCGTGTTTTCTCTTCGTTATATGTGCTCGTAAAAGAAAGAAAGGGTGAAGTCGAAACTGAAAGTAAAATTCGATATTTCAAACGAACTCTGAAAGGATTAACTCTGTGGATATTTATCTTTATGAATTATCTCTCTTTAATGGTGGTCGTAGACACACGAAAAATAAGAAACTATTTATTCTTTGATTTCCAATCTTCACATTCCCAATTCTTCGTGTGTTCTTATAGTTTAGAGTTTTGGATTATCTGTTTTTGCATATCTTTATTCTTCACTGTGCGTTGCTTGGTTCTTCATAAATGTTTCTAGATTTGGTTCTGCATGTTTGGTAATGTTCTTAGTCCTTCTGCTATGATTGATTTGTTTGGGGCTTTTGGTTGTTGTTCATCTTTATTTAGTCATGTTTGATGAAAAATATTTGTTCTTCATCAATCAGTGTTAATGATTGATAACTAGAAAAGCGTAAAGTGAAAGGAAAAGTTTGGAAATTGAAATAAAATATGAAAATGGTAATGGAATTAAAATAAAGCATATTTTCCATAATTAAGAACCGGCTTCAAATTTGTCTTTGTTAGTTCTTCAAGACTGAAGGTTTGTTCTAGACTTTTATATTCATTATTTCATTTTTGTTATTAGTTCTTCTGCTTTGATGAATTTTTGGTCGCTTATATTTTGATGTAATATTTGTGATAAATCACTTCATCCTCGATTATATTGCTTTCTCTTCATCTTTTCATATTTAGTCCTTCATCTTATACTGTGATTTATTGATCAACGATTCGTGTCTTTGTTGTGTATTTTTCCGCTTTAATGTTTTGAATTATAATTTTTTTTTTTTAATGAAGAAGTTGATAAGCAACAGTTGAATGTGAAATTTTAAAGATTTAAATGAATTATGAAAGTAATAATGAGAAGTTTTAAAATGTGTTGTGTTGACTTAAATCTGTATCTTTATCGATTTAACTTTGGTGAAAAGTTTTGTCATTTCAGATATTGCTATATTGTTAAAGAAAGCTAAAGTTCACATCATTTTAGGAGCTAAAAATAATCAGCTTCATCATAGTACTTCCGCGTGACATCTTTATTAAAAACTGAAGAAATAGATCCAAAGTCGCTTAACAGCGAAACCCTTCGTGGGACTAGAATTTCTCTGTTTGTCTTTTCAGGTTCGTTAACATTTCTTACCGAAGAAGTTGTTGTTCCGCTGAATCCTCTGTAAATGATTTTAGTCGCATGTTTTCTGTTATATGAGGCTTTTTAACCAGCCACCATTATGGTCAATTATTTTTTAAAATGTCTTTGTAGCTGCCATGTTTAATTACAGCCCATATTTTTTCTGAAATCTACTGAAATAGTAGACCTAATGCTGAGTAAAGTGGAAAGCTGTCGGACAAAATACTTAGGGATATTTCTTTTGGCTCTGTATGTCCTTAGCTCAAATCCTGTCGAGATCAGTTTTGTCGTTCATCCTTTTGGGGTCGATAAAATTAAAGTATCAGTCAAGCTCTGGATTTGATCGAATCGACTTGCCTCACCGTCCCCTCGAAATTGCTGTCCTTGAACCCTGTAAAGGACCGGCATCCCATTCAGGGGCAATGTTGGTATTCTTGTCACTTAAATGCCAAGGAAACTAGATAACCAGCCTTATGAGTGCTGAGACTGAAGCAAAAAAGGAACACAATGAGTTAGGTGGGAAGGGTTCTGACCACTAGCATAGCACTTTAAATGCTTTTCTGCTTACATGTGATAGAATGGACTGTACAAAAACGCTGTCCTTGATACAGTAAATCCGGGACGTGAAGACAAGTTGGAAGCTGGCTATGCAATAAAGTTTTGTATTAAACTCGACAAAACGTTACAGAAACTTATGAAATGCCCCAAATTGCTTCTATGGAGCCTCCACGAAATGGCTGGAGCATTACAAATGCATTGAAGTGCATTGGAGTCAGAGAATCCTACTTTAAAGAAGATTAGAGTTTTGTACTTCTTTTTTTTTTAGATTAATAAATGTTTCTCTTGAAAAAGTCTGAAAGCTTCTGGAATTCACAACGTATTTTTGTACATTCCCTATAGAGCTTCGAAGATCTTGAACAATGAATACAGCTTCTGTACCAATATTCCTTTTAACCAGTTTTGCGCTGGCATTGATGGAATATTATTCAAAGTGAATCCATTTCTTGTAAGAAAACTTCAATAGTTTTCTGTTGTATGGAATCTGTAATTTTAGTTTTCCATCATATCTTCATCCACCGAAAGATACGATTTCTTCAAATGTTGTAAATAATTTCGCACGTTCTGCAGTAAATTGCAAAAGAAAATATGTTCTGTTGTAGAATGTGATCATTCTGCATTTTCTTATTGTATTCTTTTATCATCTTCTGCTAAATCCATTTTGATTGCAGATTCTTTCTGAGTAGTACAAACATCGCCATAGATGGTTCTCATATCTTCCAGTGATGTAGCTATTGAGGCATTTTTCAATAAAGTTCACGGTTGGAATCACTCTCGATTTTTTGGATAAACAAGGTACATCAGTCCAACTGAGGCGATTCTATTATCCGACAATTGTGTAATGTTCTCGTGTGTAATGTTCCGAGAATTACAGATCACAGAGAGGGTGGACTTAGGTTTAAGCGGATGAATCACAATCATCTATTCAGTTAGATTATCTTTACCCCTTTTTTTCTTTTGCTTTTTTTCAGTCATTGGACTGTGGCCATACTGGGACACTGCCTGAAAAAAACTTTAGTTTTCCATCATATCTTCATCCATCGAAAGATACGATTTCTTCAAATGTTGTAAATAATTTCGCACGATCTGCAATAAATTGCAAAAGAAAATATGTACTGTTATAGAATGTGATCATTCTGCATTTTCTTATTGCATTCTTTTAGGTGTTACTCGTAATAAATGCACAAACAAACGGAAAACGGACACAAAAGGTCACCAAACCCTCATCAGTTATCCTCGTTTGCCCTACAATCTAAACCTTGCTCCCTGTCACTTGGGTCAATCGCCACCTTGAACGACATTACTCCTCTCTGGTGGTGCCGGCAGCAAGAAGTCGCCGAGAAATGGCGAGCCAACGAACAAGAGACCAAAACTAACATAAAGTGAACAAACATACAAGAAATAAATGTATATTCAATACAGAAAGGGAACATACAAACATGAAATAAATGTAATTCAAGAGGTGACCATTAGTGGAGAGACGGGGGACAAAGATGAAAACAAACAAGACGAAATGTGGTCATACAAACAAAGTGAAATAAATAAACAGAATACGGCCTTAGGACCAGACAAGAGACGAAAACCTGGTTAATGCTTGGAGGAATATCGTAGAGGATTAGAAACAGTTCAACAGAGGATCAGTGAAATGAGCTGGAAGTGGGAGACGAAAGAAAATATGACCAGTCGCTTTGGTGGTCGACATGAAAAGGAAAGTAGAGTAAAAGATGATGATGACCACAGGTCATGTGTCAGTAGTTGGAGGGAGAAAAGTGGTAGAGGGCAGAGAGAGAGAGAGAGAGAGAGAGAGAGACAGACAGAGAGACAGAGAGCAGAGGGGGAAGGGAAAAAAGACATTCCCCCGGAAATAAATGTGGCCACATACTTGCAAACATATACATACATACATACATACATACATATCTACATACATGCATGTATACATACATACATACATGCATACATAAACACGTACATACACACATACATACACACATACACATACATACACACATACATACATACAAACATACATACATACACACACAAATACATACATACAAACATACATACATACACACACAAATACATACATACATACATGCATACATACGTTCATACTTATATACATACATACAAAGTTGGTGCAGTCTTATCTAATGAATGTTGGACAACCTCTCTTTCTCGAATTATGAGAGATGTTTTCGAAATAAAATCAGAACGCACATGATTAAGAAAAGCAAACGAAAGACAATAAATCTTTACATATTTCTGTGCAAAAATATGAAACTGGAATTATTCCTTCAAGCCACTTCAGAGAATGTAAGAATTTCCAAATTAACAAATGCAAAACAAGTGTTGACTTTTACGAGAATAAATACACAAAGCAACAGAATATCTTGGAGGAATAAAACACAGAACAACAGATAATAGCCTGCCATTATAAATAATCTGCTATAAGAACTACAGAAAATGATAGTAGTAGTAGTAGTAGTAGTAGTAGTAGTAGTAGTAGTAGTAGTAGTAGTAGTTATTGTACAGATTGTTTTGCTTCATGGAAACAGAACCAGATAAAATAAAGGCGTGTAGTTATGTAATACATATTTTTTACGTGTGCATTATGTGTGCGTATGTGTGTCTATGTACCAATGTGTGAATGTGTGTGTGTGCGTGCGTGCGTGAATAAAGAATAAATTTATGTGATTAAAAGAATACATGCTTACTCGTAACTATCGATATATGTAGCTAATACAAATGGAGAGCGGTGACGTAATTTCGTTATCCGTGCTGCAAACTATGTACAACTTTCGATTTAAATATTAAAAGAAATTT
>NC_068989.1:2691992-2695988 GCF_001194135.2 Octopus bimaculoides
TGTTTTGTCTTATCTGAGGCACTGGCCTATAAAGCTTACAAACCTAAAATCTGAAAATTTCTAACTTTGAGTGGTTTTTGTGTTTTTTTGTTTTTTTTTTTCGTAAAACCTTATTTTCAACTTTGTAAATACGTTTTTCCTGCAAAACAATGTCTTTAGGTATGTGTGGAGGAAATATCCAACACAAATTGGACTAATTTAAAGTGCCAAATTTCACAGAACTATATAAGTGGTTCATTGTTCTTTTTTTTTTTTGGTCGGGAGTGTATGTGCATTGTGTGTGAGTGCGTGTGTGTGTATGTGTATGTGCGTGCGTTCGTGTGCGCGTGTGTGTGTGTGTGCGTATTGTCAGTGAGCATAAGTCTGTGTATATATTCAAATAATTGAAGAGGTGCAACAAGGACAAAACATACATGCAGTTGTCGCCATTATGTACAAGAGAAAAATAATGTTGGACATTATTATTTCTTCTTTACAACATGTTTTAAGTAATCTTAATTTGACTTCTTTAATTCTCAAATCATTGAATACACCGTCACATTATTTTTTCTGACTCATATATATTTTATTGTGTGTATAATTAAAGAACAAAGAAAATACAAAATAAGCAAGATATAAGACAGATTGTTAGTTGTACACAAATACAAAGACAGACATTGAATTATTTGCTTGTCAGACAATCAAAGACTGTTATATTTTCAGCTTCAGCTATTTTCTAGAATATTCTTCATACGTTGAACAAATATGAAAAAGAATAGATGAGGAAAAAACAAAAAAAATACTTTTACTCCAAAGACGAGCAAATTTAATGGGGACAGAACAAATAATGAATAAAAGTAATATCAATTTATTTATAATTGATTTCGTTGGAAAGTTTCTTTACACTTTACTCCATTTCTATTGAGTTATCTATTGTAGGTTTGCTTTTCGCTTATGTATTAAAGAAATGCCACGGTTCGGTTGTTCACTATCGACAGCAAATATATTTTAAAAAAAGACGGGTTTTTTTAATATATATTTTCAGGTCAGCTCTGATCGCTCGGGCGTGTGATTGAAGAATTTCCATGCATGACTATTGTGTCTTATTACTGTATCACTGTATCGACTAGACTATCAAATGTTGTTGTGCATCACTGGCCACAGTGTGCTTCCTCGCACTGTTGTAGCTTTTCGAACGATGCCATCCCGCTAACCAGGCTGACATTCCCACATTCCCTTTGAACGGAACGCTAGTCTGGTCACAGGGGTTGCCTATTTACAGCCAAGTGAACTGGAGCCACGTGAAAAGAAGTGTTTTGCTCAAGAACACGACTCACCACCTGTCTGAGAATCGAAACCACAATCTTGCGATCATGATATAACATACTAACCACTAGGCCACGTGCCTTCACTTTCCGCTTCATATTCAGGAATAATGTGGCTCGGGTTATATTATCCAATATATTCTTTATAAAATGGTAGAGTGTGATATATTGGGGCGCGGACGCGCTTGTGTTCGTATATAGACAGAGAAATAAAAAGGTACATACATACATATACAGAAGTGTGAACAACTTCTTTTCAAAAACCGGTATAAAGGATAATATCTATGGACAACTGCTTCGAGACCCGCAATTCCCTGATCGCTAGTGTGCTCAGTGACGTTCAGAAATATTTAAGCCACAATCTGGAGAAGCCAGGGTTTTCAGAAAAAGAAAGAATCCGGCTTATACGTACTTTATAGATACAATCTGTGAGTAGAACAATAAAATTGTGCAAGACTTTCTTAAAGCTTGAGATACCTGCTGATGACATTGAAGTGCTTCCATCATTGCCATGGATTTAGAAGGAGGGCTTGCAAAACCTCTGAGTAGGTCCTGCATGGGGCAAATCATCTGTGATTTTTATTTCTCCAAAGAATCAATCACGAGTCGAACGCAATTCATTCTGACCTACACAATTTGAGAAATTACCACAAAGTGTTCAATAAATAGTAAACGGTGGGTTAACAAATAGAGCTGTGACATTAATCTTCATGGTAAACAAGGAGCAGTTAAAATAACTCAGAAAAATCACAAATAAACACGTGAAAATACCTGTACGTGTTCAAATATAACCGCTGATTCTTTCGATCCTTTCTATTGATACATCTACAGTAAATACAAAAAATACGAAAACTGATCGAGCGCACGAAGTGACTTCGTCATTTTTAAAGTACATTTTACAAAAATATTTCCTGTTATTTTGTTAATTTTGATTAATGCATTGGCGATGGCTTCCATTATTGTTAATTTGATTTTTGTGTATTTGTTGTTTCAATCAACAATTGGATTCCATTACACTTCAATTCAGTGATGAAAGATGTAATTTCAATTGACACCAATCGGCTGTTTTTAATCAAAATATGTACGTAGAATATTTTTCATCGTAAGCCAAATAAAAGTCGCCAGTAATATAAATGTGTGAGCGTGTGTATGTTCGTTCACAAACCAAACTATTTTAGCATTGAGTGCAAAAAATATATCACCGTTTATTTTTTACATGTTGATAAAACATTCTCACGGGTATTTACTCATTTCTTGTTTCTATCAGAAACATTTGTTCCAATTATTTTTAAATTTCTAAAACAATTAATGTATCACAGTCATTTTTAAAAGAGATAAATTACCGATTAATTGGTTGGCAATTATAGGCACAGGCTTTCCAACCGCATGGTTCCGGGCTCAGTCCCACTGCGTGACACCGTGAGCTAATGTCTTCTACTATAGCCTTGGGCCGACCAAACCCTTGTGAGTGGATTTGGTAAACGGAAATTGAAAGAAGCCCGTTGTATATACGTGCATGTGTGTGTGTTTTAAGTCTGGTATTTATTTTATCGGTTATTTGACCGAGCCGCTAATTTACGCTGATGTAAACACACCAGCACTGATTGACAAGCAGCGGGACGGGTGACAAACACAGACATAAAGTCACGTACACACATACATGCATATATATATATATATGTGTGTGTGTGTGTGTGTGTGCTTATAGTTTGTTTCGAATTTGTGTGAACGTGTGTAGAATAATATATCAGTTTACTAAAGTTAAAACATTGCCTTGTCTTCACATCTTTTTATCATAATAATTTAACATTAAAACCATTTTGTAATACTCAAAGTTAAATCAGCGCTTTCACACATAGTGTAATCATCAGATTTCAAATGTGTTTCACTGACAGTTGAGTTCTCGACTCAAGAACTAATTTAACTTTGTGAAAATTACAAAATATATATATTTTTTTAATGTTAAAATACCATAACAAAAACCGTGAAAACCAGGCCAGGTTTTAACTTTATTCAACTGATATATCTTCTTTTCTGCTCTAGGCACAAGGCCCGAAATTTTTTTTTGGGGGGGGGGGGGGTGGAACCACTCGATTAGATCGATCCAGTACTCAACTGGTACTTAATTTATCTCCTCCTCGTATCTTCTTTCCTTTATCTTGTACTTTTTGTCCTCTTTTTCCTTCCTCTATCCTAAATAATCTCTCCTTCCTGCAGTTGTATTTCCGAATCTTTCTCCACTGGAACAACCGGTATCTTTACTGGCAACTTCACTTTCTTTTTACTTTCCCTTTTTTCTTCCTTCTTACTAACCTCCATCACAGTTTCTTTTCTCACCTCTTCTCTCTCTTCTTTTTCTGCTTCTCTGGCGGAGAACTCATTCCTCCGCTCCTCCTTCTTTTCTTTTTAACCATAGTAAATCCATTCTCTGTTTCTATTTCTGTTACCATGATCTGGTCCACACTCTCCTGTCTCTCCACCTGTTCTGCTTGTTGTTCTCTTTGGGCGCACCACGCCTTCATGTGGCCCCTTTCTCCACATGTGAAACATATCGGCGGCCTCCCCTCTACACTGGCTCTCAATCTTACATCTTCTGGCAGCACAATCTCATCCACCACACAGTTCAAATCCTCCGTAGTTGCCTGTATTGTCAAAGACACTTTTGTATTGTCAAAGACACTTCTGTATTGTC
>NC_068989.1:2696088-2696990 GCF_001194135.2 Octopus bimaculoides
AAGACACTTTTGTATTGTCAAAGACACTTCTGTATTGTCAAAGACACTTTCTGCAATTTCATGCTGAACAATCAACACAATTGATTCGTTTATAGTGATCAAATGTTTGTATTGTGCATTAGCTCCCAGTCTCCATCAAATTGACGTTCCTAACAGGAGCATATTTGCACGATGTACCACATGTCAGGTTTTGAAGTTATCACAGAAGGACACGAGATGAAATATTTTGCTCAAGAAGAAATATTTTGCTTTAGCAACAATTCAAAAACCAATTCAAATCAATAAAAATGGCAACAATTCGATAAACACCTCAGCATAGACTCGCGCAATAACTTCACAGAGACTGCTAAGCTGTTCGCCTGCCAGCTCGCCGCCGCCTTATCTGAATAAAACATATCAGCAATCCCATAATTCCTAGTTAATCAGCTCAAATGTCTGGAATATCTATTACGCTGTCGTAAGTTTTGAAATTTATTATCATTAACCATCATTTTGTATGAACAAATTTTCAAAAATTCTGATATCAGAAATATAATCTATATTATATTTCTAATTTCAGAAATAGCTAATTAATCTTTCGTTAATTTGCCATTTACTATTTCACGTGCACTATTACTTTCATACGATCTCTAGTATTTTCGAAATATTTGTCCAAATGACTGAAATGTGTGTTATGGAAGATATTTTGAAGTGAAATTAAGGTGTTCATTGTTTTTTTTGTTTTTTTTACAACTCAAAGTGTTTTTTTCTACAAATTGAAACTTAAAAGTTACAAAAAATATAAATGCAGAAAAATGTACATCTCCAACAGACACTTTTTTTTTTTTTTACAACTTTGTCACAGAATTCCTCGGGAAATTTCTCTGAAAGAAATCTTTGCAGAAAGGTGAGTAGATTTATTA
>NC_068989.1:2697724-2710224 GCF_001194135.2 Octopus bimaculoides
AAGAGACCGATAGAGTAAGAACCAGGATTAAAAATAAAGATTGGGATCGATTTGTTCTACTTAACCTTTCAAGGCGGTGCCCCAGCGTGACCGCAGGCCAAAAGAACTGAAACAAGTCAACGATAAAAGATTCGCCATCGCTATTCACAGAGTGTTTCAACGAGCAGAAAGGAAGCCATTAAATCAATATAGCAGTTTACTAGTTTAACGGTGTTCAAATAGAATCGATGTTGGAAAATGATGAAATCTGCATCTCAGTCGCCAGTTTTTGGGGGTTTTTTTCTTTTTAATCAAAAACCAGATAAAAATATGAAAAGAAAATTAAAGTAAAAAGCAAACAATGAGAGAAATTGAGATGGAATTCGAAAAAAAAGGCCAGCAAGAAAATATCTTTGCCAATAACAGATTTAATTAGTCTTTAATGAAAGATTTATCTGGATCTGCACAAATCTTGCAGAGAAAAAAAATATATATTAATCTATCACAGCTAATAATTGCTACTAAGATTGTTAGAGTAATTAAGTAAGGCGTGGCTGAATGGTAAGAAATCTGCTTCCCAACCACATGGTTGGGGGTTCAGTCCCATTGCGTGGCATTTTGTAAGTGGATTTGGTAGACGGAAACTGAAAGAAACACGCTTGAAGCCTTACACTTGGTTTCGGGTCTGCAAAGCAAGCAAACCTGCGCTGGAGAACCACACCGACCATTAACTTCTTGCAATCAATAACACAACCACTGAATATGTAACCGGAAGTAGTGCGTTGACAAACTGTTTCATCCTGGGAACTGAAATCACGACCCGAATGCTCGCCATTAAGTCTTTCCAAAACCAGAAAATAATGTCAAAAATGAGGCTTGCTAGATCTACTACAGTATCTACCATTACTGCAAAAGTTGTCTATCTGCATCATGGATATACTTAAGCAGATATTCGTTCTAATCTTCTCCACGGAGAAGTAAAACGGATTCGCAATTAATCATCAAAGAATATATTTCTAGAAGATACTACACGACTGAAAGAGTTTTGATTTCCGGTTGTAATCAATTCGCATTATATATTTCATTATGGTTGGTCAGTAAGAACTTAAAGGTAAGACATTCCATTTCTATTACGCTTTAAAATGATAAATTCCGATATACCGTATTAAGATCCATTACCATTCTTGACTGAGTAGGTTTTTTTTTAATTCAGATTACAGATTTATTTTTAAGCGACCATCTTTAGTAATGATACCACTACGAGTTCGCTCACATTCTGCTACAGTTAGCAATCACAATTCCCCGACACCAACCCTACAGTACTAAAGTAAGAACAGATCTAGATAATGTAGTAACAAGTTCTACATAATCTCTATTAATTATTAGTTCTAATTAATATACAGGGTGCACTATAAATTGAAAAACGACAGAATCCTTGCGGCCGGCATGCCTTTGTTTATATAAACGTTTTTAGTTGTACAAATATTATTCAATACATTTTTTTTTAGATTTTGCCATTTCTAAGATTTTGCTATTAATATATTCTTATGATAAGGGGGCGAGCTGGCAGGGACGTTAGCACGCCGACCGAAATGCTTAGCGGTATTTCGTCTGTCTTTATGTTCTGAGTTCAAATTCCGCCGAGGTCGACTTTGCCTTTCATCCTTTCGGGGTCGATAAATTAAGTACCAGTTACGCACTGGAGTCGATGTAATCGACTTAATCCCTTTGTCTGTCCTTGTTTGTCCCCTCTATGTTTAGCCCCTTGTGGGCAATAAAGAAACAAGAAACGTTAGCGCTCCAGGCGAAGTGCTTAGCGGTATTTCGTCTATTTTTACGTTCTGAGTTCAAATTCCGCCGAGGTCGACTTTACCTTTCATCCATTTTGGGTCGATAAATTAAATACCTGTTGCACGCTGGGGTCGATCTAATCCACTGGCCCCCTCCCCAAAATTTTCGGGCCTTGTGCCTAGAGTAGAAAAAGCAATATTTTTATAATATGAAATTGTGGATTTCATTGTTATGTTGTCGTTTTCATCGTCTCGCCCTGATCGACTTAATTCCTTAATCAAAAATGTTCCAGTCAAAAAAGAACTTTTTGTTTCTGGCATAATGTATCTAGGGTTACAATATCCAGGGTTATCCTTCCTTGTACCAAGAAAGGAAGGAAAATCTCCATGACCCTCAAATTTTCAGAGCCTACGATGGGAGGCCCTGATAGGAAGAAGTCTCAAAGGTAACCATTGTGTAACCCCTAAAATCAACGAAGGACCAGGTAGGAGTGTTAAACCAGGTGACAGATTACGTCTACCTCCCCTAACCGCCAACAACTCAGAAAGCAAAAATCCGAAACAGTTTCTACAACATTTGCTCAATGCTCTAACAGTTTCGCCAATCCGTTAACCCGGTTTAGCTGTATTTCATTTGTCGACCTCAAAAAGATCAAAGTTGACTCCAGCAAGATTCGAACTTGGAGCGCAGATAGAACAACTGCAGAGCGGTATTTTGTCCTCCACTCTGACTCTCATACTTCGTGGCCTATAACCTGTTCGCTGCCATATTGGTTTTATTTTTCCTTATTTCTTTTGTAAATCAATTTGTTATTGTAGTAGTAGTAGTAGTAGTATTCATATTTCTTGTCTTCATTGTTGCTGCTGTCACTCTTACCGCTATTTCTATGGTTGCTGCTGCTGTTGCAGTTACTGTTGTTGTTGTTGTTGTTGCCGATGTGGCTGTTTGTTCATATTATTCTTGCTGGTTCGTTTCTCTCTTTCTTATGGACATCTTTTGTGAGATTTGCATCGCTGATGATGATGATGATGATGATGATGTCGTCGTGCTGCGGTCACCGGTGTGTATGTTGTGTGTGTATGTTTACGTATGGTGTGTATGTATGTGTGTGTGTGTTTCTTCTCAGAGTTAGATTCTGAGACGAGATGTATTCACAAGTTCCACACGTATATAATGCTTCCGTAAAAATGGATAAGACAAAGATCATGTCTTGAATTTAACTCCAGAATTCTTCTTTCTCTAAACTAAATTGAAAACTAAGCTTTTTTTTCGCAAAACACGTTAAAGTATCTCGCAGAACCTGAAGAATCTTAGATAAAACTTAAAGACTGCTCCAATTGTAATTCGAGTTGTGATTAAGAATATTTTTGAAGAATATGAAGAAATTATTACGCAGTGCTGTCTTATAAAACCACTTCATGGTTGATGTTGTTGTTGTTGGTAGTGGTGGCGGCGGTAACATTGCGAGCAAAGACAGCCACGTTGGATTAGATTCTTTCGATATCATTAACGCCAGGGAAATCAGAATGGAGCACTGACCCGATGAATCTCTGTGATTGAGAAAGGATTTGCAGTTTATGTTGTGTTGTGGCCCGCGAGCTTATCCTGACCAAGAAGACTTACGACTAAAGACAACCCATCATATTGTATAACTGGAACTATATTTTCTAATATATCCATCTTTATTTAAGACGATGCGGTATATTGGCGCAGGCGTGGCAAGAAGCTTGCTTCCCAACCTCATGGCTCCAGGTTCAATCCCACTGCGTGGCACCTTGGGAAAGTGTCTTCTACCATAGCTTCGTGCCGAGCAAAACCTTGTGATTAGATTTGGTAGACGGAAACTGAAAGAAGCCTATGTATGCTGGTCTCTCACCACCGCTTGACGACCGGTGTTGGTTTGTTTTACGTCTCCGTAACTTTACGGCTCAGCATGTACCAGGCTTCAAAAAATAATAAACCCAGGGTCGATTCATTCGATTAAAATTTTCGATGGCGGTGCCCCAGCATGGTCACTGTCAAATGACTGAAACCAGTAAAAGGTGAAAGGTATAATTTAATGAAGATTTTTGGCTGCCATTTCTAGCAGACAGATCGACTATACTGAGGGCTGCCTTGTTGACTCAGGAAAGGAGTAGTTTTATATTGATATCGATTCAACCAAATGCACATCTTCCTTTGAAAGTTCGGCCTTGCGTATTGGTCACCGCGCTGCTGTCCCCACCGCCATCTTTTCCTCATCTTAATTGATTATGATGATTTATTTATTGTTGTTGTTGTTCTTACAGAAGAAGATAAGGCGGTGAGCTGGCAGAAACGTTAGCGCGCCGGGCGAAATGCTTATCGGGATTTCGTCTGTCTTTACGTTCTGAGTTCAAATTCCGCCGAGGTCGACGTTGCCTTTCATCCTTTTGGGGTCGATAAATTAAATACCAGTTACACACTGGGGTCGATCTAATCGATTTAATCCCTTCCCCCAAACTTGAGGCCTTATGCTTCCAGTAGAAATGATTATTCTTTCAGAAGAATTCAATTGTGGGTTGTCCTTTCCTTTCTCAATGGCGTTCATGACATGAAATGAGCGTGGCCCAGTGGTTAGTGTTGCACTCACGATCGTAAATTCGTGGTTTCCACTCTTGGACCGGGCGATGCGTTGTATTCTTGAGCAAAACCCTTCATTTCATGTTATTTCAGTCTACTCGTCTGCAAATGAGTAACCCTGCACCGGGTTGGAAGCGAAGGAAGCGAAGTTGTGGTCTCGGTCACTTTGGACGCCTTGGAGACAAAGTAACCGGCCCTGTTAGTCCTAAAAATCTAGACATTAAAGTCCAGGGATTATTGTAGTTGCTAATGATGATGATGATGATATGCCTAAGAAAAATAACTAAAGCCGACAGTCAAAACTCGATTCGTAGTTCCACTTGGCAAGAGCTTACCTTTTTCTCTCCGACACAATTATATTCAAAAATACTGCGGTCCTTCGACTGCACACAAAAAGTGTCACTTTCGAAGCGGGTGAGATTTCTAGGCGTCATACATTTTCCTCAAGTATTCATGATGTAAATGAAATTAAACTATTTTGAAGCTGAAATGAAAATTTGCTTCTGATTGCGAATTTTCACAAACTTTCGGCGTACCCATAATGCTTTGCTGTTTCTTTTTTTTTAACCAAGATTTTTTCTTGCATAAGGTCTGAGATTAAAAAAAGAGTGCGAAATAGGATAGTATTAAGCTTAAATCTGTATCGGGTATGTTTTGGTGTAATCCATCCATCTTTTCCACCCACAAATCCGGTGAGGATAGAGTTCTCAGGCACCTCTTCCAAAGTCTTGTCAGAAGCAACTGCCGTAACACTTATTTTATTGTTAATCCTAGAAATTTAAACTCGATCGTGGAATCGATTGGTCCAGTGCTCGTCTATAAGTGTACAGTGTTTGCAAAAACAAAAAAAATTTAAAAACTGAATCTTATTTATGATACAGGAACCTGGTTTTACAAAGTCTCTGTCCGTTCATTCTCTGGTCCCCCACCCATCCTCGAGACGTAATGGTTGTCGCAGAATTACTCAAACAAAACCCCATCATTAAGGACTTAGAAGCACTTCTCCTCGCCACGAGGATTATACTGTGGTACAACTGTTTATATAAAACAATGAATTGTACTTACTCATAACATCTATTTACTGCAAAAGAGTTTGATTCTGCGAGTGTTAAGTTAAAATGCATTTGCCATAAACACGGAGCAGAGTCAATAGCAAAATACGAACCATCAGGCTTCGTTTTATTAATTTAACTCTTAATTAATTCGTCCTTTAGCTACTGATGATTAGGTGATTAGGATAATTTAATGAAATTTGACCTTGGGAATCAGGATTAACAGTTATAAACATTCTTGCTAAAAAGTATCTTGTGTGAAACCGTATATTTCGATGACAAATTTTGTAATAATCGGCGAAAAAAGTTGCTTGAGAGAAAAACCATTATTTCTTAATTTAATTCATAAGTTAATTTTCCGAACCATTTGATTATATTAGCCAGAAAAATAACTTAATGTGATTGGTTATAGATAATTTTCTTTTATATGATCTAATAATTGTATATTTGATTGTTGCGGTAAATTGTGCATATATGAAAGTCACAACAATAACAACAACAGCAATAACAAATAAACTCGAGTGTAATTACGCAGGTTTAAAGATCCGAATATGTTTTGTTTTGTTTTTTTTTTTTTTGTTTTTTGAGATTTTTTTTATTGCCTTCATTGTAGCAGTTCTGAGTTATTTTATTGTATTACATACGACACTTAATCATAACAGAGAGTTAATAAGAAATCCTACTTGTTTTACTAACGGTAGCAGCTCCTGTCATTGATTTATTGCGTTCGGAATTCATGGCGACCGTTATTAGTCATCTTCCGAAAATATAAGTTATGAAGACAATAAGTTAATAGATATTGCTATGAATTGCTATAAATTAATAGGTGTAGTTACTAAAGAAACACAAAACGATATATTTTTTTGTGCGCTTCTCTTCTTTTGAGAGAAAAAGAATCTATTTTGTCCAACTGTGGTGGTTTCAGTACATTAAGTGCAATATTTCCAGTGAAGAGTCGACAGTCTGTATGCAGCAACAGGCGGTGCGCTAAACTCAGTCAATCTAATCAACCTGATTATATACTACATGCTTGGTTCACCGCTATCGACGGGGGGAGCACTGTGTAATCCATAAGTGATTCAGCAACAAGCCCGAGTTCTGTTTAAAGCCCCTGGCTATGAGAGAAACTCAGCTTTAGCCATTCAAGCACCAACATGCGCCCAATAATACTACGCGAAATCTTGACCAAATTCTTCAACCACATCATAACCTCGGCTCAACAAATGCCTTGTAAGTGACACGTCTAAGAGAGAAACTATCGGAGACTTGCCGAAATTCTAGAAAAAACAAGCTGCCTTGTAAGTGCCATCACTTACATATATGTACATGTAGACACATAAATGCGTGTGTGTTATACATAAATACATACATATGTGCGTGCACATGCACAAACATGTATGTTATCGAAAGAGTAAAAATGAGATAAATAATAATTTCTCGTTGCCATATCTCTTTCTACTTTGGCAGAGTCCAAATTTACTATTCTTAAACACGAACTTATTGATAGTCTTCGAAGTTTTGGCGAGTTAAGCCATCGTCAGACTACGATGTATTGAAGTTAATCTTGGTTTTTTATAGTTTCTGTTGAGTTAAAATCATCGTTGGGTGTGTAATTAGGTTTTAGGTGGGTTGTTATGGAGGGGTGTTTTGGAGAAATATTTATTGATTAATTTTGGGGGTATGTTATTGTTTAGAATTTATCAATGAGTGTAGTACTTTGTAAGCAGGTGAGAATATTTCTCAAAGATGCCTCTCCATAACAACCCGCCCTAAAATCTAATTACCACCCGACTCGAACCCACACACCAAAGGAAGACTTTAAATCAACAGTGACTAAATAAATCCCAAGATTAATTTCAAAGCATCGCAATCCGACTGAAATTTCGCTGGCTGAAATTTCGAAGTCACTGTCAATAATATTCTTGTTTAAGAATAGTATATATTTTTATAAGTGGCCAATACTGTGTGGCAGGATCAAACCAAGAGCTACATGGTTCCAAAGCGAATTGCTTCATGTAATGAGAGTTTATAGTGTTCAAACATGGTTTACAGAGTGTGTGTGGGGGTGCAATGGCCCAGTGGTTACGGCAGCGGACTCGCGGTCGTGGGATAACGGTTTCGATTCCCAGACCGGGCGCTGTGAGTGTTTATTGAGCGAAAACACCTAAAGCTCCACGAGGCTCCGGCAGGGTGTGATGGCGAACCCTGCTGTATTCTTTCACCACAACTTTCTCTCACTCTTTCTTCCTGTTTCTGTTGCCCCTGTATTTCGAAGGGGCCATGCTGAATCTTCCCGAGAACTACACGTGTCTGTGGAGTGCTCAGCCACTTACACGTTAATTTCATGAGCAGGCTGTTCCATTGATCGGATCAACCCTCGTCGTCGTAACCGACGGAGTGCCACGACGATGACGACAGTATGTGTGTGTGTGTGTGTTCGTGCATGCGTGCGTGTGCGTGCATGTGTGTGTGTGCATATGTGTGTGTGTACAGTTCAAGTATTATTCAACTGTATTTGTATACTTTTCAATTACGATTTCGTCACGTTTATATATTGTTCAGATACGGCTCCACTTCCCCCTCTTTCCCCCTATCTTACTTTCTCTCTCTCTCACACACATTCTCTGTCTTCCTCTGTGTGTGTGTGTGTGTGTGTGTGTGTGTTTGCGCATTGTACACAATGCACCTCTGATACGGTTTGCTTTAGCGTAAGGTTTCCTCTTTTAAATGCCTCTTATTGAATAAAGTTTGCGTTGCCATAACTCCCCCTGTTTGTCGTATTATGGCTCCGATTAACGCTGTTCTGCATGCTGCTGGTGCTCTGGTGGTGATGGCGACAGTGGATTGCTGTTTAACACCGAGGTCGACCTTGATCGAGAAGAAGGGCGAAAGCATTCTTGCTGTGATCAGCATGTCTTATTCAAAGCATTGCTTTTTGTAACGTAACAAACCTCAGTTTGAAGGAGAATTTGGTAGTTATTTCTAGCAAGTGGAGTGACTACATCGAGGTTCAGTAGTTGTGTTAATTCTTCAGCATAGATTTCTGTAACAAATATATTTTCTAGAACTATAATTCAACAGATGCCCTACTTTCAAGTTTTTTATAGCAGTGCAATTAAATTTAATTTGTTTTCCCGTTGCTGATGTTGGATTATCCTGTTCATGAATCTTTTGACAAAGTTATTGTGCTTTTATTAGATTTTTTTTATAGTAGACACTTTGTTTCTTTTTTTTTTTATCTTATAAGTAATTACAACGTGAAACCTATTTCGGAAATATCTGCAGACAAATCGTAAAGAGAGAGATACTACAAATTAAAATCAGTTTGAACGAAATATTGACCGACATAGAAACCGACAAGTAATGTGCGATGAAAATGTAAAAGCATTGTTGCGGCAACATAAGTTCCTGTTTAACAAAAGAACTTTGGATTGGTTTTATTCGACTACTTGACAAGAAATTATCGTTTTCTTCAATGAAGCATATCTGTCAAATTTGCTCATTATATTTAACAAACATCGTCATTATATTTAACACACTGTCATTATATTGTACACACACTGCCATTATATTTAGCACTTTGCCAAGCTAGCTTGTAGAGGTATTAGAGCATTGGAAAGACTACTTTGCGCTGTTTCTTCCGCTCCATTACGCTCTGGAGTTCAAATTCCTCCGATGTCTATATTTCCTTTTCATCCTTTTGAGGTTGATAAAATTAGTACCAATTGAGAACTGGGGTCAATGAAATCGATTTACCCTTCTGCCCTCGAAATTTCAGGTCTGGCGGTCAGGATGCTGCTCTCAAGAGGAGGTTGAGAGTGGTACGGAACAACAGTTCTGTCAGCGGCCACAACCGACGGGCATTTTTCTCGTTGATAATTTCTTAATAATTATCTGCTATTTTAACCGAGACACAGATAAGAATCATCTTTCCCAAAAGACAGAGAGAGAGAGAGAGAGAGAGACTTACATACGCAATTATCGTAACGTCAGTCAGACTTGTACACACACATGCATTCACTTCTCCATCTCTTCACTCACACATACACTCGCACATACTTAGGTAGAATATGTCTTTTTTCATACGTCAGATAAACACTAACTTGAACAAAACGACTTTCATTACAGATTAAATCTTGTAAAATCACTTCACCGGGGGGCCGAAACTCACGACATGTATTCGATTTTCTGTAGGCTTCTTTTGATGTTTGTGACTCTCATTGGCAATTGAATTTTGCTAATAGTAAATCGAAATTTTTTCCGATAGTAAATCAACTGTTTGAGACCATCTTGCTTTGGATTACTGACACGAACTGGAAAAGTACAAGGAAATAATTGAATTCAGACGCCTCGGGTGTGAATTGAAATTTTAATCACAGACTCGATTTAGTAGCAGCTTACGATTATTTTACTATTCTTACTATCACTCAACTACTCGTCAACACAAGTTTAGCCCCTTCATTTCAGGTGCACACCATATTCTCTAGCATGGAATAATGATTTATATCATTGACACGATGCCATGCATTTAGTAGAGCAATGTAGAAGAGAAATATTCAACCAGATTGATTCCTGGTACCTATTTTATTGATTCTGAAAGACGAAAGGCAAATCTATCCCAAGAAACTTCGTTCGACCCATGCCAGCATCGAAAAGTGGACGTTAAAACTATGATGATCAAGAATAAACCTCAATGCCGACATGATTTTGAACATGAAATTAACGCTCGAAATAAAGAATTTGAAGCCATTTTCAACATCGTTCCACAGATGCTGCTGCACACCATCCTTTTCCTGTCTTACATCAAACGTGTGTTTCAATTTCCTACTCCATCTTTGAACACCGAATGCTGTACGCTTTAATCTTCCATTCCAATCTCTCCTTTCGCATTCCATCCTACTCCGTTTTTTACCATCTTTGTTCTTTGTTCTGTCTTCACAAGTATCTTCAACAAGCAATTCTAAGCAACCAAGAACAGCAATATTAACAACATCGTGCAATTTTCTTAAATATTACTACATTCGCATATTTTACTTTTCGGATGTAAAGATAAAAATAATAATAATAATAATAATAATAATAATAATGGTTTCGAATTTTGCCACAAGGGCAGCGATTTGAGGGGAGGGGGGTGAGTCCATTACATCGACCTCAGTGTTTCAGTGGTACTTGTTCTATCGACCCCGAAAGGATGAAAGGTAAAGTCGATCTCGGTGGAGCTTGAACTCAGAACGTACCGATGTCCGGCATTTCGTCCGGCTTTTCGTCCGGCGCACTAACGATTCTACCAGCTCGCCGTCTTAATAACGATAATCCTTTCTACTATAGGCACAAAGTCTGAAATTTAGGAGGAAGGGGCCAGTCGATTAGATCGACCCCAGTACGCAACTGGTACTTAACTTATCGACCCCGAAAGGATGAAAGGCAAAGTCGATCTCGGCGAAATTTGAACCCAGAGCGTAAAACAGACGAAATACCTCTAAGCATTCCATCCGGCCTGTTAACGTTTCTGCCAGCTCGCCGCCTGCTGCTGATGATGGTGATGATGCATAGCAGAATGGAAATTATATGACGTAATATTGGTTTCAAATTTCGACACAAGGCCAGCAATTTCACGGATGTGGGGAGTAAGTCGATTACATCGGCCCCACTGTTCGACTGATACTTAGTATATCGACTCCGAAGGGCGAAATGCAGAGTCGACCTCGGCGGAATTTGAACTTCAGAACATAAAGACGAACGAAATGGCGCTAAGCATTTTATCCGGCATGCTAACAATTCTGCCATGGGTATATTCTTTAAACTGCATCCGATAATGGGGTCTGGTTTGGGTGTTTCAGGGCTTTGAGGAATGTGGAACCCTTCTTAACCATTATTATTCCTAGGTTACTTTGACCCGGAGTAGTAGCAACAGCAGTTAGGGTCGAAGCTGAGGGTTAACTTAGCATGTGAACCAATAAGAATGAAGGATCCCCAGATCAAGTTAAAACTTCCTTCTAGAAGATAAACCTCGTGTAAAAAAACTGAATGGCGGTGGTGGTGGTGATGATGATGATGATGATGATATCAACGATAAAAAGAAAAACGGAAATGTCTCGGAAATATAAATGGAGAAGGAAAAAAAGTTATAGAGGAAAGTACATTTCATTCAATTTTGTTCTCCCGTAATTCAATTCATTCTTGTATTATTTTAAATTTATTTCTATTTATTTATTTATTTATTTTAATCTATCTTACGTTTATTTACAAACTTCGGCCATCAACCCCTGGTTGTCATACAATATTCATTTTCGAACATTCATATGCTAACCTACGCTTTTCAACTTGCATGTCTATGTATATGAGTTTATGTATATATCCGCTTATGTATGTGTGTGTGTGTGTGTCTCCATAATCGCATAAGTACACTTAAATGCATGTGTTTGTTTTCGTGCTTGCGTGCATGTGTGTGTGTTTACGTAGTTATGTATACACATAAACACACAATCATAGACACACGCTTATATAAATGGATGATGGTGGAATGCATGTGTATGTATATATGTGTATGTATATGTGTATGTATGTATGTATGTATGTGTGTATGTGTATATATGTGTATGTCTAAAATAGCTGAAATATTAGTTTCCAAGCAGGACACATGGCTTTGTATTGAAAGAGATAAATATCTCCAAGCATCTGATTCACTACGACACACGTTGTCTTTTCTCTCATTTCCTTCTCAAAGCATTTATGTAAATACAGCACTTAGTTTAAAAGTCCATTATTGTCAGTAATTTCAGGGGAGTGAGTGTAAGTCGATTACATCGACCCCAGTGTTCAATTAGTGCTTATCTTATCGACCCTGAAAGGATGAAAAGCACAGTCCACCTCGGTGGAATTTGATCTCGGAACGTAAAAACGGACGGAATGCCACTAAGCATGCTAACGCTTCTACCAGCTCACCGCCGTAAATGAAAAAAAAAAAACATTGTTCACCACCAAAAATACAAATTAGAATTCATCTTTACAAAATTAAGTTTCGCATGCAACGATTGAAGTTGCTAAGATCTAAAGATAAGACCAAAACTATTCTCT
>NC_068989.1:2715224-2722670 GCF_001194135.2 Octopus bimaculoides
AGTTGCCATCCATCCCACAAGCTGTTGATGTGCGTCTCATGACCTTTCGTATGTAGGCAATTTCTCATTTATGCACATTATCCGTGCTTATGCACCTACTTTGTCAGCATCTGAACAAGAACTTGACATTTTCTACGCTAAATTACAAACAGTTATCAATAAAATTGCGTTCCATGACAAAGTCATATTAATGGGCGGTTTTAATGCCAGAGTAAACAAATACGCAGTGTAGTGAAAAGTAATCGGAAAACAAGGAATAGAAAAGATGTATGCAAGTAATTTACGACTGCTGTTGACAGTTTGGTTTAACAATTATAAAGACAGAGTTTCATCAGACAGATGAATATAAAGACATGGAAACATCCCCGATTTGGTAACTGGTAGATGCTTGGCTATGTCATGACTAAGAGAAAAGATTGCATTGGTGTAAGATTAACCAGAGCTCACAAAACTACCGAGTGTTACTCGGATAACAGAATGGTTCTCAGTAAGGTTTTTGTTAAACAAGGTACAAAGAAGACATTGATATCCAATATTCCTCATGGAATAAATATCTTCGTTAAAAAATCCTGAAATGATAAAAAATTTTGAAACACATCTAAATTCAAAACCTGAGAATATAAATCATCTGTTGAAGTTCTAGGATTCGTCAAATGCAAGCATCAAGATTGGTTCGAAGAGAATGATTCTCAGATCAAATCTCTCCTGCAAACCATGCAGGAAAAGCGCAAGGCATGTATCTCAAACAAAAACTCGCGATCACTCAGATCTCTTCGAAGAAAACTGCTCAGAAAAAAATTCGTGAGATGAAAAATTGTTGGTGGACAAAATAAAAAAGAAAAACAAGAATTGGAACTGGTTGCGAACTCCCACAACTTCAGAGCATTGTATGGCAATTTCAAAGGCGTATTTGGTTCAAAAAAGGGAAATGTGGAGCTTATCCTTTTTAATGATGGGTCAAAACATTTAAGTGGCAAAGATCAAATTCTGAAAAGATGCGCTGAGCATTTTAAATCCGTATTCAATCAAGAATCCACTAACGATCCTGAGGTAATCAATGAGATCCTTCAGAGGCCTATAATTGAGGAACTTGCAGAAGATTCTTCCTTGGAAGAGAATAAGCATTGCTATTAAAAACTTTCCAACTGTAAAGCTCTTAAACAAGACGGTATTCCCATAGAAATGTACAAGCACAGTGGTAAACAGCATGTAAGAAATCTGCGCAAATTATTGTTTGCTTTGGGAAATTGGATCTGCTACCAACAGTCCAAAGATACAAAGGGAAAGAAGAGCGAATGTGATAATCACAGGGGAATAAGTTTGTTGTGCATTCCTGCGAGGGTGATCTTTCACTGCATCATATTAGTAGTAAGCAACGTATATCCTGAATCACAATGTGGATTTTGGATTGGAACAGACATTTGTATACATGTGAGTGTGTGCATGTAATTGTGTCTATATTTATATAGGAAGAGAGAGGGGTAAGGGGTAAAAACACTTTTATAGATGCACAAAGTTTAATCGCTGTAAAGACATTACACAGAAGTGTTCTTACGTTCTGTGTGTGTAATATATATTCGGTCAATGTCCTTAGCATCACAAGATAATGACTGAGCTCAAGTCTTGTGGTTTTCCCTCTCACTATCTTAAATTAATTGATTGTCTGTCAAAGCTTGTGGTCTTTTAAACAATTACATCTCTCCTACGCAGCGAGTAACTGTAAATTAGCTTTGTTATATAGTAAGTACAAGATGCAGAGCTTTAAAATTGAACCAAAATTCCCGTTACTAGTACAACGCTTGGAACAACAAGACGAGGCAACGGGGAAAATTCATGCCTAGGAACCATGGCAACTGTTGTTGTTGTTGTTGAACACCGATTTAGCACCAACTGAGCATACCTGTTGTCAGATGTGTCCAAAACGTGATCGCAGGCGTAAGTGTGACTGTGTGGTAAGAAGCTTGCTTCCCAACCATATGCTTCCGGGTTCAGTCCCACTGCATCACGCCTTTTCCCTCTGATTTCAATATTTACCTGTGATTATTTGCCTCTGATCCCAATGTTACCGGTATTTAGCCAGTGTTTTTACCCAAGAAAATATCTCACCGCTCACTCCACATCATGAAGATGGAACTACATACTCGCTTTCAAAAAATCCCAAAATAATATCCGAAGAGATCAAAGGAAAACGGAGGTCCTCGAAAGGATTAGCTTGAGTAATCAAATTGACATTCAGAATCCTAAAATCACAAAAACAGAACCTGCTTCCAAAAAAAAACCCCGAGCGATGTCCTAGAATATCAAACGACTACAGAGATCCATGAAAGGATTAACTTAAATAATCAAGAAGAATTAATATTCAAAATTCTAAAGCTTTCACTGGATTCTTTTCTGCTTTTCGTTGTTGAATTTCTATGAATCCCAAAATTTATTCTAGAATGGAGAGACACCAAATATCTATAGAATCCCTCGAACGTAAGAAACTGACATTTTAATAATGACTTTTGTGAATTGTTTGTTTCTCTCGTTTCAAGAAATTATTGAATTTTGCTGTAGCAAGATTTGAGGTGGTAAATCATCTTTTATTCGTGCTTTCTTTGTTTTCTATCATTTTCAGTCAATTAATTCAAACGGTTCGTAGGATGCACACATAATTCAATGGAGATAAGAAAATAATATCAATAAAAATTTTCAGTAGTTTTTGTTTTGTTTTCATAGATTGAAACCACTTCAATTTATCAAAGTTCAGCTTAATATTGCTTTCTTGAAATGGCAGAATCCCATCTCGTTCGCAATAAAAATTACAATAGTTATTAGATTTGCACATAAAATATGGAACGCTCTGTATTCGTTCGGCAAAAATTGTTTTTCAACGGCAAATACGAAACCTTAAATTTGGATCCAGAACGGATTGTTTCGGATTTCAAATTTGAACAATTTAACAATAAAATATAGTTTGAGAAAATTATAGTATCTGGTGCCATGTAACATTAAGGAACAACGTTTCGATTCTTGGATTTTCTCTACTGAAAAAAAACATTCATACACACACGCACTCCATTTGGCGCTAACAACTTCGATAAACATATACTCGAATGCAGACGGTAAAGGGTGACTTCAAGTTATGTGCTGATGATGATGAAGAATTAGAAACGTTGCAGCAGACATTAAACGGGTTTATCAAAGGAATTGATATGAAATTGGGATTAACAAAGTGCACTAAGGAAACCTTCAAGAGAGAGAAGATTAATTAAGAACTCAAATATCTTTTGATAAATAGAGAAAGAGAAACAGGAGAATTATACTAGAGACATACTTAAAAATACTTAGGATCCAATAAACTAGACAAAGTAGAACAGTCAGAAGAAAATAAATCTTAAGAAGAAATATAATATTATAAACGCATTAGTTTAATACCTAAAACAGCTAAATGCAAAAAGAGAAAAAAAGAAATAGATCTCAATAGTCTAGTCGTCTTAGTAATAAGTGTTAGCTATCTTAGTTTTAAATGGACGCTGTATGAATTGGCAACGCTAGACAGAAAAGAGAAACAATCGCAATGGCTACATTTATGACGAATATAGGGACATGTGAGTGTTTTGTAACTTGAAAAGTATTCGTAAATAACCACATGGAAAGCTAAAACAAAAATAGCTGCAAAATATAAAACGTGAGGTTTTTTAAGGACAAACAGAATGAAGGTACTGCAAACTGAAGCAATCCTTAAACTATAATAATAGGAGCCTTCGGAATAGTTATAGGGCATACAGATAAATATGTTACCCAGACCTCACGACTTGTGAATATGAATAACATACGGAAAAAAATAATACTGTAAGACACTACACACATATGTGGTCTGATCAATAAGTGTACGGAATGTTGCCATAGTAACGAAGCTAAAGCACAGAGAGTAAAGCCGCTAGGCACAGATTAACCTTCATGTTATGTATGTGCACTAAGTTTTAACGTTCTAGCTTACTTCAGCTGTTTGCAGAAGTGCTTGGAAGGAAGGTGTGTAGCGTGTGATCGTTGCATTGACCATGAAAGAGAAAGTTGAGCAGAGAATCTACATCAAATTTTGCCAAAAGCTTGGTGATGCCTGCTCAGAAGCCTACGCAAAATTTTCAAAAGGCTTTCATCCTTCTCGACGCAATCAATGAGATCTTGTTCAACAGAAACCCGAGCGTCTCCTTGGTCAGCTGAAAGCAGATTTGGCACAAACTTGGCAGACACACGTCTCATACCCAAATCTTCAGAGATAATGGACTGAACTGAACCGTAACTAATCTGCTCATCCTCTGATAAACCACGGATGGTGATTCGACAATTTTCCCTCTAGAGACGGTGTAAACGGAAAGTTGGGCAGTGAAAACAAGAATCAGTACATCGAATCGGATCATAAACCGATATCTAGTCTCTCATACATGGTGGCTACCGTTGGAATCACAACTGGAGATAATCTACAAGTCAGAAGTTTGTAATCGCCGAGAATGTTTTTTTTTTTCTGTTTTTTCTTTTTTGTTATTGCTTTTTTTTCAAGATATGGATTCAATGGGTGGGAGTGGTAAAATGATGAACGGTAAAATATTTATTAATGACTTCCAGTCAATAATCTTGGGTAGCTTCCATCTTTCAATGTGCAGCAACAAACTTGCTTAAAAATTTCATCATTCAAAAGAAATCGCTGAGAGTGCAACGGAAACAACCTTCTCCACGCTGCCATCAAAGTGCTTTGCTTTCAATAGCTGTCTCTGAATAATAATGAAATAAACATTTAAAATATTTCCGGGGCCGTAGTTGCCTTGTATGTGATTTGACCAGAGACAAAGTGATGAAACTGGAACAATTTCAGCATAAAAGACACATATTAGCCATTCAAACAAAGGCTATTAACTTCACCTTAGCATTTATTATTTGGTGTCAAAATGTTCGTCGCATCGACTGCAACCAGTTCACTTACACGGTTCCACGACATACGTTGTAGACTTTCTTCCATTCTCGTTATAAATCCTTTTTCTTTAGCAACCATTGCACCAGTGCTGTCGGAAGAGATTTCAATCAAATTTCATGGTGGGAAGTTTTTATTGTCCACTTCTCATTTTTCGTGATGATCAGTCTGGTAATGCAAACTTTACAGGATTAACATTTCTTGAAGATTGCTCGTGTATACAAATCAAATGTTCTCGTTAACAAAAGTGCCTGGATATAAATTGTAGTTCAATAAATTTACAACGAAAAGTTCTTTATAAAACCTCAATTGGTTGCTCAAATAAGTATTCAGATATTTCGTTTTGTCCTCGTTTAATAGCTTCTTTTCCTGCAGTTTTGCGTAGACAACTAGGCAGTCTTTATGAGGTTTTTGCCAATCTGTTAAACAATAAGTTCGGAAACCATTTAAAAAGACTTTAGTGTTTTAATCTGTGTGGCATTAACGATCATAAAGAAATCAAGTAATCTTATAATCTTTGGATTTGCCAACGTAAGCAGGTTATATAAAATGTGTCAGACTTCATCGAATCGTTTAACTAATCTCGTCCTACATTCAATAAAAACGGTTTCTCCTTCATAGACATGTTCGAAGCCAAGTCTTATCACCGATTTTGATATATCACCACCATTAATTCCTTCTTTCAATATACTCACCATCTTTGCAGAACAGATGTATCAAATAACCAGCGACAGAGTAAAATAGATCGTAATCGATATTTTTTATCTTATTTCTTTATTGCCTACAGGGGGATAAACATAGAGGTGACAAACAAGGGGATTAAGTCGATTACAGCGACCCCAGTGCGTAACTGATACTTAATATATCGACCCCGAAAGGATGAAAAGCAAAGTCGACCTCGGCGGAATTTGAACTCAGAACGTAACGGCAGACGAAATACCGGTAAGCATTTCTTCCGACGTGCTAACGTTTCTGCCAGCTCACCGCCGCCTTATCTTTTACCTTCTATTTGTTTGTCTATCGACCGCAGACCCAGGATTTATTGTATCTGTTGCTTTTGCTGAACTACAAAGTTACGGGGGCGTAAGAAAAAAACAACACCAGTGGTCAAGCGGCGGACTAAGACACACACACACATACATTCGGATGTTGCATATTATCAATGACTTTTCAGTTTACAGAGTCATCGATATCTTGACTACTACAAAATCTTTGTTAGAATCAACAATTGAAGAATTAACAATTGGAGAATTCACGTTTAAATTCAATACCAGGAGTATTGCGATGTTCCAGCATATCCTCTTCTCTATTGACAATCAATACATGCCTGTTGGCGCATTACTCTTACATTATTCTTATTCTAGAAAGTTTTTCGGTTCATTGTGGTGAATAGCTCCAATGTTATCAACCAAGTTCGGTGTGATTGAATACAAAAGTTTAATGGTGTGTTTATTTGAAATCTTGTATTTGCAACAGGGACAGAAATTATTTTCGAAAGCTTTCAAAATTTTTTTTACAATTTGTGTTATCAAATTTATTGTATAAGGAGGATTATACCACAAGATCTCTTCCTTTTACGCTGCCAACCGTTACCATTCCATATGTACAAGCGCGCGCGTGTGGGAGCTCATCTATAAAATTGAAGTAAAGATTGTTTGCCAACATAACATGGCGATCCTTTTTTTAGGACGAATGTTGCTGTAATTTAGCCCCAGCAGACATCGTCTTCAGTTGGCTATACACGATCTGTATCCTTATATTTTTGAACAAGGGAATCTAGCATCCCACTCAGCTCAAAACAATATCTGTGTATCGCGATTTCCGGGTTATTAAGGACACAGATCGTGTCGTATAGACAGATGGAGACGATGTCTCCTGGGGTTAAATTACAGCAACATTCGTCCTAAACCACGACTGCCATGTTATGTTGGCAGTCTTTACTCCATAGCACTTACTGAATATCTCTCATTGTGAGATTTAAAAAAAAAATAGTAATTATAAAACTGAGGTCATTGTAGTCGACTGAATCCCCTCCCCAAAACTTCAAACCTTGTGTCTTTAGTAGAAAGGATTATTGATCATTACTATTATTATTATTTAAGGCGGAGAGCTGGTAGAATCGTTAGTGCGCTGGGCAAGATGTTTAGCGGTATTTCGTTCTGAGTTCAAATTCTGCCGAGGTCGACTTTGCCTTTCAACCTTTCAGAGTCGATGCACTTGACTTACCACCACCCCTGAAACTGCTGGCCCTGTGTCAAAATTTGAAATCATTATTATTCCTTTTATCATTTTCTGTATTCGATTATCGTCACTATTTCTGCTATTTTTACTTTCCTTCAAAATAATCTTTATTATCCTTATCTTTTTCTTGCTTTCATTCTATTCTTATCCACAAATCTAATCTTCGTCATCATCATTCTCATCTTCATTCATTCTCTTCTCACCATTTACATTTATTCATCCATGTCAGTGTTATTTTTAGTAGGGGGGGGGGG
>NC_068989.1:2722698-2735849 GCF_001194135.2 Octopus bimaculoides
TTTTTTTTTTTTTTTGTGCTTTACTTTCACATTTCTTATAATTTTTATCAATATTTCTTCAATATTAAATATTCTCACCAACATTCCCAAGAGTATTCTATCTTCTAATTTCATCAATGCTGCCATCATTATCTTCACCATTACCATCAGCACCAACCAATCTTAGCTTTAACCTTTCACTTACTGACCATCACCCCCAAATAACCCACCCACCTTTATTCTACTTATCCGCCCTAATCTCTCAAATCGTCATTTTCCTTGTTCCTTCTATTCATTTTCAGTTGTCATTTATTACAGGCGTGGCTGTGTGGTAAGAAGCTGACTTCCAAAACACATGGTTCCAGGTTCAACCCCACTGCATGGCACCTTGGGTAAGTATCTTTTACTGTAGCCTTAGGCCAACCAAAGCTTGGTGAACGGATTTGGTAGAAGGAAAATGAAAGAAGCTTGTTACATCTGTGTGTGTTTGTCTGTCAACTGGTGTTGGTGTCTTTACCCCCCCCCCAGTAACTTAGCAGTTTGACAAAAGAGACTGACAGAATAAGTACCAGGTTTTAAAATAAGTATACTCTAGTCGATTCATTGTTGTTCAAAGCAGTGCTCCAGCATGACTGTAGTCTGATGACTGCAACATTTATTTCCCCCTCCCCACTGCCACCAACTTTTTTCTTTTATCCGTATCTCACCCTGCCACCATCAAACCATACAATAGGGACCATGTGTGTATGTATGTGCATGCAGATCATTTAACGTCATCACTCAAGTAGATGATTGTCATCCAAACTGATGACAATATTCTATTACTTGTAATGTAATGTTGTAAACATTTTGTGTCTTTGGTAATGGCGATCACACTCGACCGACCGTGACACAGACATCACTGATTAAGCGAATTAATGAGCAAATAATTAAGTGAACAATCAGGGAGTGGAATTCATAGACAGCCAGACAAATAAAAACAAGAAACCATCAAGACTCCATTGAAAATGTGATATAATAATGACAGTTTATTCTCTGAAAAATGTGGAATGATTTTCTACAGTATAAAAATGGTCATGTGATCAACTGCATTGGTCTGGACATCAGTTGAAGAGGAGAGCTGCCAATGGTGACAGGCTCAATACAGTTGCTATGGAGATGACATTTGTTATGCGTTCCTGATACCAAGTGCCTGTTCAAGTTCTAGTCTCCTTTGTTGGACCTGTGGAGAGAGCAGAGAGTGAGTGATGGCGATAGATGAGAGTGAGTGATGGCGATAGATGAGAGAGAGGTGAATATGGCAGGGGGTAGATGAATATCACACGTAATGAGTTGAGTGAATCAAGCGTTTGGGAGAGGAGAAAAGTGGGAGGGACCAAGTGTTGAGAGAGAGAGAGAGAGGAGTCAAACATGTCATGAAGTAAAGAGGTCAGTCAGCAACGATTTGCTGGGAGAATCAATGCATGAAATATGTATGCATGGTGGTATGTATGAGGGCACATGGCCTTGTGTTTCCAATATGTTCATTTTAAGTTGCTCTGCAATCACTTTGACACCGGACGTTTGGTCCACGGTCCACGTGTACATGCAGAGTGAGTCCATGTGCAGCACAGACATTTGATCCCTATAAACTGTGTCTGTTGGACTACAAGAGACTACCATCATCGCAATATGTAAGAATAAAGAAATACCAGAGTTATTTGGAAACGTTTTAGCTGTGAAATTACAATCAATCTGTAAGTATTTTAATGTTCTCTTAAAGAATCTTCTAAAGATCAGACGTTGGAAGTAGACATGGTGAAGAAGTTTGTTTTACAACCAAGAGATCCTGGTTTCAATCTCCAGGACAAATGCTTTTACCAAAGCATCCAGCCATAGAAAAACCATGCCAAATCAGACTGGAGTCTGGTGTAGCCTGATCAAACCGTCCAATCCATGGCAGCATGGACAACAAACGTTAAATGATGATGTGACTAGACTCATGGTTTGGGAGTGAATTTTGGACAGGCAGAAAGTGTGTGGAATGGATTGTACCTGTAATTCATGGGTCCAACCTCATCACATTGTCACTAATACTGCCTGAAAATTACATTAATGGTACACTCAACCACTTCAAATACTAATTCAATGAGCAAGTCACTCACTTCAAACAACTTGATGGTCATATGTCAAAATCAATGGGAGAGTCCGTGTGTGTGTGAGAGAGAGAGAGAAATGAAAAAGTGGCTCCCATTATTTAGTGTGTTCAAACTCAGAAATAAGTGGAATTAAATATTAAGTCCAGTGATAACGAAAATACATTCGGGTTGAGATGACATCGTTCACGAGTGGAGAAAAGTAAGGGAGACAACTCCTAATGTCTCAATGAAACTAATCGGTTAATTGATCAATGCTATCAAATAAAAGTGAAATAGTACCTGTGGGTGTGTGCTTTGTATTGGCATACTGACCCTCCAAAGACATGTGTGCGTGAGTATATGCATGTTGGGGGAGGAAGATGAAAGAAAGTGTATACGATTGAAACTAAGTTCTATCTTCTTTGATACCATTTTATAAGAGCTGAACAGAGAAATACACTTTAATTATAGAGGTTCTACTCTTTGAATGAGTGAAGTGTGTGTGTGTGTGAGGTAAAATAATTTCTAAGTTTATTGATATGACAGTTTTGTGTAAGAATTAAAGAAGAGATGAGAAACTGTAAGAAGAGAAATAAGCAATGTTAGTGGATGGCTGTGGTTGATTGGTTTGTAGAATAGATAAGGGAGCAAAGAAAAAGTGATAAAGAAGGGTGAATAGAACCAAATTTACCTTTCCATAGAAGTAGCGACATACTGCTTCCTGTACCCAAGGCTGATAGTAATAATCAGCTCGTCTCTCTTCTTCCGGGTTGCCAACAATATCTGTCATAGTCTAATGTTAAAGAAAATAATAATAATTATAATAATGATATCATATAAAGTATAAATTAGAAATTGATATTGATCTTAGCCATAAGGCCAGATGATGATAATTCTTTCTTCTATGGCTTGAAACCTTAGGTTAAGGGGCTAGTTTATGAAAATTATGTAAAATAAGACAAAAACACATGTGGAAAAACTACCCCCAAAAGTCAGGCTATAAAATGTGAGATCACATAATCATATGTGACAATGTTTTAGGTAATTCCTGGTGGTTTTGGACACTTTAGTAACATAAAGAAAAGAGAAGTTGTGGCTGTTTGAGTAACAAAAAATTTGGTGCCAAAGCAAACCAGCCTTTTTGGTTCTACACTATTGACAAACTAACCAGCAGCAATTTCATCAGTGATACAAATTATAGGAGGGTCTTACCTTTAGATCTCTGGTTTGAGATATTAACCAATTGTTGATAAACTCTAATGGATCTTTAGCAAAACTGAGGAAGAATTCTCTATTTATCTTCAGTTGGTTTATGGTTTCAACTGTTTCATGAATCTGAAAATAAATTCAACACAAACAAATCAAAAAAAGGTTTGGATAATCTTACAACTACAATGTCCTAAAAATAAACAATCACATTATCAAAATCTCAAAGCTATGAGATAATGCAGGATTAATTCAAAACTATGCAAATAAATAAGCATTGTATTCAACAGAGTAATCTGAATGCTAAAGGATTAAGAAACAAAAGAAATCTAATAAAACCGAGTTGTGGAGAGAAAGTCTTAGTGGACGATTTCCTTTCCTTTTAAGATTGTAAGGTGTAATTAGAGATCTGATTCATTTCTAGCAAGGTGTGAAGACAATGGACAATCTTTAGTTTTTTTTTTATTATTATTATTCTAGATGGAATTTAGTATGGAACTGAAGAAGAGAAAACCACTTTAAAGAAATGGAAAACTGAACATGCACCATAATATATGGCAGTGCACACATGTATTGTATAGACATTGTAAGACTTGAACCTGCATACGATAACATGGGGGATTTATAATTACCTGCTTGTTACTTAAAAACATGTTTGAATTTAGAGAGAGAAGAATATGGAGAAATGGTCAAGGATGGATAAAGAGGCTGAAGGAGAGAAACCTCACCTTATTATCCAGTGTAGCAATTTCTTGTTGACTTTGCGTAGATAACAAGAAAGAATTCATCTGTTGTTTTAATGTGTCATCCTGGAAAGGGAAATCGAAACAGAAAATGTATATACATAAATTTATACATACATATTTGTGTGTGTTTGGTGATGTAGACAGGAAAATAAAACATAAGGATGTATACATTTTGTTATTGATAATCAGTAATTTCTGCAGATTACTGATAAAAAATATGTGTGTGTGTGTGTGTGATATAAAAAATATCAACAACAATAACGGAATGTATAACCTACCACTTCCACGTCTATATCATAACAAGCAGTTTTTTTGGCATCAGGTCCATCCATCCTGGAAAATAAAAAGAGATGAAAGATTTCATACCAAGATGATAGAAGAAGATGAAGATTTATCATCAACCAAAATGTCTGGTTTATAACAAACCAGATGGAGGAAAATCTTATGATGCAAGTCATGCTTCGCTGCACAGACCTTATAATCAACCATCTTTTCTTCAGACGTCATACATCTAGGACCACATTTCTAATGTGTCCTTTTCCTTTTAAGATGGTGGGAATTTGATCAGTCAGATGGTGAGACAATGCAATGACCCATCCAGGTTCTTCTAGAACCAAACTGTTACACATCATCAAGTCCTAGGACTCAGAGAACCAGTTACCTGGTTTCCATGGTGTTATAAATGATCCAAAAGTGGCGAGCTGGCAGAAATGTTAGCACGCCAAGCGAAATGCTTAGCAGTATTTCGTTTGCCCTTATGTTTGGAGTTCTAATTCCACCGAGGTCAACTTTACCTTTCATTCTTTCGGGGTCAATAAATTAAGTACCAATTGTGTACTGGAGTCTATCTAATCGAATAAAGAGGAACAGTACTACATCTGACCATTTCTACCACAAGACCTTTAAACATATCAAACACCAATGAAATAGCAAAAGAGAAAACAAATCAGGTGTGAAATTATGCTCACCTGTCAACACTTTTCCGGTCACGGTTATACACTGAGGGTCCGCTAGAAAATATGAAAGAGAAATTGTTAATACAGCCATGAGCTGGGGTAACTGACAATTGAAATAAGAAATATATATATGGGGGGGGGGGCGTAGTGAAAGAAGCAAAATAAGAGAGAAGAGAATCTAGAAGAACGCGATGATGCAGTTGGATTGTAAAATACGGAGGTTACCAATAAGACTTGGGCTGGCTGGCTCTTTTATAAAAAAGAAAAACAAAATCCAGGGTGCAAGGGAGACAACTGAAGATTGCCTTGAATTTATTTTTTAGTGGTGCAGCCCGCATGATTGTGAATGTCTGGTGTGGCTTATTTCTAGAAAGAGGTTGTTAATTCCTGAATTAGACAATGTGAAATCGGTTAAATGAAATAAGTAGGTAGCTGATACTGGAAAATGACAGGACCCTAAGAAAAACGACCTGTTATTAGAAAAGAGCCACCGGCAAGTGCTTAAATAATGGGGGGGTTTTCAGGTTTAACTCTTTAAAATATTCAGATAAATGTGATGATTATTTCGATAATGTGGATGTTTAGTTATGAAATGACATTGTCAGGTAAGTGTGAGAGGCTGGATCTGGTTGGTGTGAGCATTAAAAAACAAATAGAATATTGGCACCAGATGCAGCCAGTTTAAATGCTAAAAGAGTTGCAGAGTGAACTTAATATGGTTGCAGACAATGTTACAGGAAGAAATGAGAAAAGCAGGAAAGTGCGAATCAGCAAAAGAAACATCAAACTTTACTTACACAATAATGTGGTTTATCACAATAGGGTCCGGTGCCATAAGAAGAGGGTGTAGTTTGGAAGGAATCTCAGCAAACTTCATTCTCTTGCATTCAAATATCTAAACAAAAAGAGTTCAAGAGATAATTAAAAAAAAAAAACAAACAAAATAGGCGCAAGAGTGGCTTTGTGGTAAATAGCTTGCTTCCCAACCACATGGTTCTGGGTTCAGTCCCATGGCATGGCGCCTTGGGCAAGTGCCTTCTGCTATAGCCTCAGGCCGACCAAAGCCTTGTGAGTGGATTTGGTAGACGGAAACTGAAAGAAGCCTAAGGTTAATATTTCCTCACAACCAGACATGTTTTTCCAGAAGATTGGAAATGAAGAACCCAGCTTTCATGACAGTGACATTCGATAACAACCATCACTTGAAGTCAACCCAAGGAGGCAACAACACACACACACAACCGTCTGCTGATGAATCAGAAGAAATAAATCTTGGATTTCCAAGAAGAGGTTTTTAAAATGCTACAAATAAATCAAAAAGAGAAAGGAAGACAAAAAAACCAAAATGGCTCACCTGCTCGAGATACCGGTCACAGTTAATGTACTCTCTTTCATGTGGGTCTTGTAACTTGTGTGTCTTGATGTACTGCCAGAGAGCATTGATGATGACAGGGCGAGTCTGGGTGTGCATTCCAAGGAGACGAGCCAGTCTTTGATCAAGTTTGAATTGCATTGGCTATTTTAGAAAAGAGAGGGAGATGAAGAATTGGGTTAATTATTCCTAACCCTGGTGCAAGGCCACAAATTTTAGACAATCAACGGAATTGACCGCCGCTTCATAAGAATAAAAAATATTTTTTAAAGTCTTTATTAACAACAGAAGGTAAAGTTGATCTCAACATTGAAAAGAGACCCAATTAAAAACTGCGCTTTACCATTTTGTCATTACACTACTTCTGAAGCAACAAATATTCCCAGACAAGATCTTTCCACCGAAGTAACCCATCAACTGTTCAGCCAAGCCAAGGAGTGTCTCCAGACTTTGTGCTCCATTAAAAATAGTGTCCTGGTACCATTGGTCAGATTTTGTATCCAACCAAAGACTCTGGTCAGAAACTGGGATCCTCCCTGTTACTTGTATGGTCTGGGTGACCCTGCTCAGACTGCTTGGCCAAGTTTCTCAGTCTTCTGAGTTAGAACCTGCTTATCATGTTCTCTAGGCTGAGGATCCAGCTGGGTTGATGATTCGTTTAGGTTGACCACATGGTCATGGCAGATGAAGAGGTATCTCGCAGAGATGGGGACTAGATGGGCCTCTCCTTGACAGGTCACCTCCAGAATATACTGACAAATGGTGGTAAATGCAGCAGCACACTACATTAGAAATAGGAACCAAATTTCCCTCAGAACACTCTACAGTCTTAAGAAAAGGTATCCAGAAAAGAAATTTGCAAGGGGGTGGGCGTTATGATTGGATTGTCTTTGACTTTAAGCCTGCTTCATCAAGACTGATGATTGACAACAACAGCAGAACTCTTATCATTTTCTCCCAAACAAGACTTGAGGCCTCTGTGGTGTAAGGGACTACAAATACAAAAAGAGGGCAAAAAGGAGTCTGTAAAGATTTCCATTGACAGGAGCTTGGATTTGGATTGCTCATATTCAGTTTGATGCAGGACGAGGGCCTCAGCATGTTCTCTCCACCAACCACTGTCTGATGTGGAAGCTGTGGACTTAAGCTTGGAGATCAAACTGGTTTGCTGAGCCTGCTCTGCTACACTCTGCAGTTTTTATTTATACTTGTATCCTTGTTTGGGAGAAAATGATAAAAAAGAAAAGACAAAAGAAGACAAGGAGGGCATTTAGTCCTGGCTGACATATATACAGCCAACTTTGTTATTCAAAAGAACAATATTCATAACAAGAAGACGATATGAAGAATCATCGATAGAAACAAAAATGAAAGTAAGTAAATGCCATCCATTAGCATTGCTTTACCTGATAATCAAGCATTAGAAGAACAGTACACTTAACGTTGTTATCACCTGGCCTCTTCACTTGAAATCCATCCGTCTCTTGAGTGTTGGGCGTACGATGCCACTACGGGAAAAAAAAAGACAAGAAAATCATTGTTGTTAGAATTTTACAACTATTTTTCCATGAGACAAATGAGAGTCAATCATGCATCAGGTGTTCTACACCTGATACAACCACAGTCAACATGGGGAAGAAGAACATCAACATAGTGGATTAATCGGCTAGAAATAACAATTACACTTCCTCAAATAACACTCCACTGTCTCAAAAAAGGACATGTTAGAAGACAGAACTAAATTGAAAAGCCTGCAGACGTCGTTAGCAACTGGAAAATAGATCGTCATCGTTTAATTTCCATGTTTCCATATCAACATGGGTTGGACAGTTTGACCAAAACTGATGAGCCAGAAGACTACACCAAACTCTTTGTCTGCTTTAGCATGGTTTCCTATAGGTGGAATGCCCTTTCCAATGCCAACCACTTTACTGAGTTATTCTTGGGTGCTTTTGAGGTCACCAAGTAACTAACTCACAAGACAAAATCTCTAAAATAAGGAGGGAGGGATAGTATTGAGGGTGGCTGTTTTATGTCAGCTGATGAGAGATTAAAGTATGACGGGCAGGAACACGTCTTACTGTAGAGAGACATATGGTTACTATGGTTACTCCAGTTGCAAAAGAAAAAAATAGGTGGGTAAGAACGAGGGTTGCAAAGAAGGTACTGAGCAGGGCTTATGAATGCCTGAATCAAAACTGATTATCAATATGATGGTATGGGATAGGGTTTACACAGTCCACAAAATGCTCCCTACCTCAACTAGATGGTTGTCAGGTCCATACAGATCTTTGTCAAGTTCAATTACAAGACTTTTGAAAAAAGACGAGAATTTTCGTTTCACTTTGTTAGCATCGCTAAGCTTGGAACTTGCAGCCTGAAAGAGAAACATTAAAAACATTTCCTCAAATATTACAATTTTTATTCCTACAAATAGAAAGTAAAAATAAAATGATTTTCTTCACAATATAAAAAAACAAGCACGCAAGCCTTAATAGTGGCCCTTTTTGATCGGCTTTTGGTTGCTTTGCACAAGATCTCAATAAGGATGATTGTACAGCAGTTGATGGAGAAGTAAACTAAATACACTGCAGAGGTGAAATTTCTCCATCAAAATTTGCCACAAACACTGAACAGCATTCAGTCAGGTGCTCCATTAACATCAGATTCATAATAATAAATAATAATCCTTTCTATTATAGGCACAAAGTTTGAAATTTTGTGGGAGGGATTGATCAATTACACTGTACTTAATATTTGACTGGTAGTTTATTGTGCTGACCCCAAAAGGATGGAAGACAAAGTTCACTTTGGCAGGATTTCAACTTAGAACATAGAGATGGACAAAAGCCATGAAGTATTTTGGCCATCATGTTAA
The DNA here is from genome assembly GCF_001194135.2 of Octopus bimaculoides. Classification (NCBI taxonomy): domain Eukaryota; kingdom Metazoa; phylum Mollusca; class Cephalopoda; order Octopoda; family Octopodidae; genus Octopus; species Octopus bimaculoides. The sequence goes on from NC_068989.1 coordinate 2,731,953, forward strand.
TGATTCTGGCAATAACAATAAAGATAATCCTTTCTACTATAGGCACAAGGCCTGAAATTTTGGGGGAGGGGCCAGTCGATTAGCTCGACCCCAGTACGCAATTGGTACTTAGTTTATCGACCACAAAAGGATGAAAGGTAGAGCTGACCTTGGCGGAATTTGAACTCAGAATGTAGCAACAGACGAAATACTGCTAAGCATCTTGCCCGACATGCTAACAACTCTCCCAGCTCACCGCCTTAATAATAATAATGGTCCTTTCTACTAAAGGCAAGAGGCCTAAAATTTTGGGGGAGAGGCTAGTTGATCATATCAACCCCAGTGCATAACTGGTACTTATTTTATTGATCCCGAAACGATAAAAGGTAAGGTCAACCTCAATGGGATTTGAACTCAGAATGTAAGCATTTCATCTGGTATGCTAACAATTCTGCCAGCTCAGGCACAAGGCCAGCCATTTCAGAGTAGGGATTATGTCGATTACATTGACCCCCAGTACTTATTTTATCGACCCCAAAAGGATGAAAGGCAAAGTCCACCTCGGCAGAACTTGAAACTCAGAATGTAAACGTAGATGAAATGCTTAGCACCATTCCGTCTGGTATATACTAACAATTTCTAAGACAGAGACACAGTTGGTTAAGTAAACCACAGTATTTAACTGGTATCTTATTTTATTAGCCCCAGAAGGATAAAGACAAGGTTGGCTTTGAACTCAGAATATAAAGAGCTGTAACTAAACACTACAGCTATTTTGTCTGGGGCTCTACCGATTCCACCATAACAACAATTACTTACATCATCTAAAAGGCGTCCTTCTACACGTAATTCCCATGATGACACTGACTCCTCACCATCCTGGAAAATAGCAGAAACTCTTCATAATTATCTTGTATGAAAATAGATGAATAATATAAATACTGTTCTGTGACACTCTCAAAATGAATCCTCAAACAAAGGAAATAATGCTCCCACTTTTCCCAAAATATTGATGCAATGAAATGTATTTAACCGGAGTATATTACAGCTACTAATTTGATCAACCTAAGAGGAATACAGGATGATGTCATAGATTTACACTCAAAACAAACTATCACAAGACAATGACCTACCAGTTGTTAACTCTCCATAGGAATTAGTTACTTTATAAAAATAACATTTTTAATACAAGCATAAAGCCTCATATTTGGGGGAGAGCACCACTGCTCCTTCCTCCACACCAAACAAGTAACAAAATTCAATTAAATAAGTTCAATGTTGAACTGATCAGTATACAAGGCAACAGACTGACTAAAATATTGAACTGTTCAAATTTAATAATTCCTGAATTTAGATCTTCAGCTCATCAGTTTAAACTAGCTAGGGTATTCGTTAAAGCCATATGATTATCCCCCAAATTTCTGATCTAGCCTCATTCCTGAGCCATTCCTATTTCTCTCACCTTATCCCCTTGTCCTATCAAACTCTCGCCTCCACCCTCGTTCGTCACTCACTACATTCACCTCAAACCCCTCTCTCCTCACCCATTCTCTTTTCCTCGTTCCGATCCACTGTCCACATCCTCTCTTATGCTCACCTTCTTTGTACCTCGAAAGCTGGCTCTGGCACCCCATCCCTATCATTTTTATTTTCTTCCGAGTTACTCCCACCCACCCTTATGTAGAAGTAGCCATGTATCTTCCCTGTAACAAGACACCTATACTTGTCCTGTTATATTCTAGCTCTTCAACATCAGGCCATTAAGCCACCAACTCCTCACAAATGCTCCCCCTTCTCCACACACACACACACTTAATCAAGAAGATGCTTTCATTTTTCTTTTCTTGTCTTGCAAGTTACTTGAGAACCTCACCAGTGCCAGTTGAAGAAACAAAGTAACAACACTCAACAACACTCGGTACACACTGTAAAATGGTTGGCATTAGGAAGAGTGTCCAGCTGTAGACACAATGCCAAAGCTGGCACTGGTGCTCAACACAGCCCTGTGGCTTGCTGAATCTTGTCAAACCATTCAACCTATGCCAGTATGGAAAATGGACGTTAAACGATGATGATATGCAACAGGACTATGAAGAATTAGTGTGTGTTACCACAAATAAACTTACCTCACCTTCTGGTTTCCCAGGAGTAAAAGTATTGGAGATAAATATCCGTAGCTTTCGTTTTTGCTGGAAAACAAAACATGGTTTTAAAAGGAATTATAAGAAAATACTGTTTTAGTCTTCATATTGACAACGCAAGCAAAAAGGAAGTCTGCATTTGATAAGTGCAGACATGGCTTTGTGGTTGAAAATCGCTTTACAACCACGTTGTCTTAAGTTTGATTCCACTAAGCAACATTTTGGGCGTAACTCTTCTGCTATAGCCCTCGGCTAGCCAAAAGTTTTGAGAGTGGATTTGTTAGAAGTAAACAAAAAGAAGCCTGAAAAATGTGTGTGTGTGTGTGTGTGTGTGTGTGTGTGTGTGTGCGCATGCCCTTGTCTTGACATCATGTGACGGTTGTAAATGTGCATCACTGTCATATATGCAGTGTTTCTATTTCCAGTCTTCTCTGAAAAACATGTCTGGCCAAGGAGAGGTATTACTTTGCTTGGAAACAAGGTTTGGCCACAGGAAGGGAAGCCAGTTACAGAAAACCGGTCTCAACAAATTCCATCTAACCCATGCAGGGATGGAAACGTGGACAGTAAACGATGATGATGATTTGAGGATGGTGCAAGGATACAACACCCAATCTTACCTTCATTGGTCTCTTCAGAGCTTCTTGAATATCAAGCCTCTTTCTCATAATAGTGGCATCTAATTTCCGTTCGAATGCTAACAAGTCCATGTACGCTTGAGATTCAGGGACCAAATCACGAACCTGGAAAGTAATAAAAATAATTTCTTTCTGAGCAGAAACAAAGCCAATTGTTGGAAAGGAAAAAGTCAAGTGGAATCAATTTTCGTAATTTTGTAGGGTTTATTTTAAAACTATTTTGCATTTGTATTTTCATACAAAATCCTCAAGAATGGATGTAAGTTTACTTTCAACATCTAAAACATTTAATGAAAATATGTCCTTTGTTAATTCCTAAGAATTCAGTTATTTTGTTTCTATGAAATTTAAAAAAGAAAAAAAAAAAATCAGGAAAAGGTTGAAATTTCTTTAAAAAAAATTTTTTTTTTGATACTAACTTTCCATAATAAACAAAAATATTGATGGAGTATGTCAAACAGAACTTACTTTCTGAGGTAGAATTTTATCTGCTATCTTCTTTTTCTTTTTACTGGTTTCAAAGACAAGAGAAGAGGGGAAAAAGAGAGAAAGAAAAAAATAATGTTCAATGATTTCTCAAGAGTTTAAGAAGTTATAAGGTTAAGCAGTGAATAATCCTTAAAAGCAGAAATGTGTGAAACAATCATAGAATACAAGAGGCAGATGTTAAACTTGCTCCCATAAAAAGCACCATTCGAGCGTGGTCATTGCCAGTGCCACCTGACTGCCTCCTGGGCCGGTGGCATGTAAAAAGCGCCAGTCAAGTGTGGTCAATGCCAGTATCACCTGGTGGCACATAAAAAGCACCCGCAACACTCTCAGAGTGGTTGGCATTAGGAAGGGAATCCAGCTGTAGAAACTTTGCCAGATCAGATTGAAGCTTGGAGCAGCCTTCCGGCTTGCCAGTCCCCAGTCAAACCGTCCAACCCATGCCAGCATGGAAAGCAGATGTTAAACGACGGTGATGGTGATGAGTATGTTCTTATTGCAGCAACAGTGGAGGAAGATGGGTTCCTCAACCATATCACACACACACCGCCATTCCTACAACAAGTCTAAGAAGCCTGTGTCCTCCTTTATGAAAAGTTTAGCCATTTAATTTTTGCTTTTATTAATTAATTCAATGCAAATGAAAAAAA
>NC_068989.1:2735927-2743559 GCF_001194135.2 Octopus bimaculoides
AAAAAAAAAAAAAAAAAACGTCCCTAAATCTCCACTAGAAAGAATGAAAACTTTTTGAAACTCTCCAGAAACTTACGGTTTAGAGATTTGCTGAGGTGCTCTTGCTTCGTTCGCTGCCCGCTTCCGATCCAGGGGCCCCTGCATGCCAGGAGGCGGCATTCCAGGTGAGATTCCTGTTCGAGGCATACCTGAAGAGAACAGAGTTGAAAACAGATTTTGGTGGTGATTACATTAAACAAATATTCTAGACAAACCAACTTAAACTTATGTCCCCCCCCCCTCCAAGACCAGAACCAATCACCATTTTCCTTTGCTGATTCAGTTTAGAAACTTAAATCTTTGATTCGATTTTCATTCTAACTTGAAACCACTTAACTGAGTCAGTTTTAATCTTTTACTGGTTTCAGATAAGGGACCACAACCATGGTGGGGTACCACCTAATAGGGTCTCGTCAGTTACTTTAATCTCGTTACTTATTTTATTGACTTCAGAAGGATGAAGTGTGATTGTGTACCTAGATGGGAATTGAATTCTGGTTCCAAATATCACAGGATAATTTGTTATCCTACGCTCTATCACTTTGCCAATTCACCAGCTGTGGAACCAACATCACAACTGTTCGGTTTGGCCAGTCTGATGAAATATAGCAACAGCCCAATACGGGTCCAGCAAAATTTGTTCTCTTTCACAACAGAGAAATACAAATGAGATTTTTAAGACAGCCTCTGCGAGGAACACAATCTGTTCCTGAGTAAGACTTTGAATTGCATCAAGGAACGGAACCCTGGTACAGGAGTTCCAGAGTTTTGGGGGAGCGTGGAACCACCTCTTAGCTACTGTTGTTCCCAGGTCCACTCTCGCCTGGAGTAGTAGGGTCCCAGCTATGGGTTAATTAGTAAGTGTACCACCTGCTTCAAACCCAGGCCATGTCTGCTCTGATAATCAGCGATGACTTGGTCAGCAATCGACAGCAAAATGAGCTGCTACTGACTATATTATCCCAGGAACCACACGTGAGCCTGTATTCCCACTGAAACCCCAAACATGATCTCTACACACTCAACAACAAATGACAACTATGGCTACAGCATCTGCACTATCTGACAGGCTTGCTCTCCCAGGGAGGCGTTTGTTAAATCTGCAAGGTGGGTTTGGGGGCTGCATACAGAGGCATTACTGTCAGATGTAGTCAGCAATTGCGAGGGACATGGTGAACCTGTTGGTCGGAGCCAACTCAGACCATCCCAGGAGAATGCTGCCACAAGTACAAGGAACATAATGAAACAAAACTGTCTGCTTAAATCAACTTGACAGACAATGTTTGTCTTTTCTTCCATGGTTGAGTGTTTATTGCAATAAAGGACATAGAACTGAAAGATTTGTTTCAGAACTTCTCAATAAACATCAGGCACAGTAATGCTTGCGTGGTTAAGAAGTTTGTCTCACAGCCACTGGGTTTCAAGTTTAGTCCTACCATGTGGCTCCTAGGACAAATAAATGTCTACTAAATCCCAAATCAATCAATGCCTTGTGAGTAATTGAAAATGGAAACTGCATGAAATCCTATTGTGTGTGCACGCGCACACATAAATGTGACTGCTCATATGTGCACAAGTACCGATACTTTATTACATCATTTGTCAGAGCAGGTGTGAAGCAGTGATACGATGGTCACGGTTCTTGTTGATGCTACAAATAGTTATCCTGAACTTTCAGAGCAACCAGTGGAACAAAAAAAAAAAATCTTTACTCGAAAAACCAGAAGAAGGTTGACAACATGAAGGGCTTTTGGCCATAAAAATAATGCTACTTCAAAGAGTCGCAGGTCGAGCCATACTAACACGGTAAAATGTATGGTAAGCGAATGGAAAAAGGAACTTTTAACATGTTAGCATTGAAAATGCACACACACACACACAAATATACACACGCGTTTACACATACATTTACACAGGTACACTCATATTCACACACACACACACATAATTGCAATAATTAAGCATAAAGTGGCCGCCGTTGTAAAGAATTGCAATTGAAAAATTAGAAATAGATCTGAAGAACAATTCTTTCTAATTAGAAATTACCATTCCAAAATATAATTTATGAAATATCCTATTATTTGAAGTAGTTGTATGCTGTCAACTTAATGTGACAGTCCCCTGAAGGGAATAATACTACTGTTGGTTAGTTGACAGCATACAACTACTTCATCGTATCACTACTGCATAAATCTCTCAGAGATTTAGAAATGTATTATTTCTAAATATCTTATTATTTGTTCAGGAAGGAAATATTTTAAGATATTAGAATAAATTTCAATATTCCTTTGAGATTTTTCTTTATAATTTAATAAAGAATTGGAACACTTTACAAAGGAACAAACATGGGTGCTGCTACATGGTCACTTAGCCTGCTTGAAATGGCAGCCAAATCTCCCTTAAATTATACAATATCACCTTTAGAATAAATAATGGATATATTTATATAGAGCCCCATTTACACTGAGCCTTAGAAGAAGATGAGATGGTCAAGGCTGGAATGTCTGCTTAGGCAGAGATGACCTAAAGTTAAACAACAACACTAATCTAGGAAGCACCACTATTAAATAATGAAACGTTAAGTGTTAATGGAATTGGATACCATTCCGATGAGCAAGCACCTGTTTATAAAATATTACTGGTTTCAAATTTTGGCACAAGTCCAGCAATTTTGGGGGAGGGGGATAAGTCAATTACATCAAATGACTGGTACTTATTTTATTGACCCCCAAAAGGATGAAAGGAAAAGTCAACCTCGACAGAATTTGAACTCAGAACGTAATGACAAACGAGATATTGCTAAGTATTTCACCTGGTGTGCTAATGATTCTGTTAGTTTATCACCTTATTTACAGGAATAATATTGATACTAACATTCATTGCCAAGTTAATAGTGTTTCATATTGAGAAACAATGACTGAAATTTAAGGGAGGGAATTAGTCAATATGATGAAGCCCAGTATTTAACTGGTACCTTATTTTGCCAAACCCCAAAATGTTGAACTCAGAAGAAGAGTTCAAGCTAGAACGATGCACCAATGATTCTGACAAAAACTGGGGTGCAGGTGCCATGTAAAAAGCACCCAGTACACACTGTAAAGTGGTTGGCATTAGGAAGGGCATCCAACTGTAGAAAACCCAAGCCAAAACAGACAATGGAACCTGATGCAACTCCTGTCAAACCATCGAACCCATGTCAGCATGGGAAACGGACATTAAATGATGATGATGATGATAAGAATGGGCAGTAAGAATGAAATAGGAGATAAAAACAGGATATATATGAGGCAGATATTTGTGTATATGTGGAGTGATATTTTTTACCCATGTCTTTTAAAGTATGATTTCTATAATGGTGAATGCGTAAATATAATGATATTCAGAGCAAATGGAGGAAGAAAGAATTAATTTAAAAAGATAATTTAATCAAAGGTTATTCCGATTTGGACATAAGTGTTTCCTAACACAAATATCTTGGTGGTTGGTATTCGAGTACCCGAATGATGTGTAAAGAACATGATTAGCAATGCTCAGACTTTCTACCCTTCTCTGATAATGGCCAGCAGTTTTATCATCCCACCCTTTTATCCAAACTATCAAACAATACAACAACAAAAGAAATATTTATGTGCCACATGTAAAGCACCCAGTCCACTCTGTAAAATGGTTGGCATTAGAAAGGGCATCCAGCCATAGAAACCATGCCACAACAGACAAATGGAGCCTGATGCAGCTCGCTGGCTGACCTTGAGCTCTGGTCAAACCATCCAACCCAACCCCACCTGGGAAATAAGAATCTATGATGATGTTGATGATGATATTTGTGACACCGTCTGCAGGTCTAAAACCAACTTTTGCATAAAGGATTACTTCTCTTCCATTCTTATAACTTTCAATATTTCAACATACAGCACCAAAATGGCAAACAAACAGTTACATAAAACACCAACACACACACACACACATTCAAAACTGGCCAAAGTGGAATGTACAAAAGAGACCTGGAGTCTGCAAGCCAAATCATAGGCTGGATAAAAACTGATACAAGAAAGAGAGAATTCTTTGCATGAATGAGACAATTTCTTAAGCATTAGTAGCATGGGAACTGGTGCTAGGAAGGGCATCCAGCTGTAGACCACATGTTAATAATATGGTCTCAATAACCAGTGAGGAGAGCATCAACTCCAACCCAAATAACAATCGATGCAGAGTAGGAGGGGGGGAGGAGCGGTTTATTCCTGCTCGTATGGAGCTGGGGATACAGAAAACTGCACCCAGTCCACAAATGTAAGACAAACACACACAGCATTGGTTTTCTCTGTTGCTGTGTGACCAACATGGCACCAACAGTGACAAGCTGTCCTACCCATACCAATATGGAAAAGAACAGAGCAAACCGACAATGACATCACCCCTAAAGAATAAGATAAACATGAAATTTCACCTTCAGACATGTGTGTGTAGAGCCCACAGGTAAAATACTTTTCCCCTGCTTGTATATATACAAATACACATATAAATATCAACATGACACAGAGGAGACATACACTGGAGATAAAAGGAGAGAAAAAAAAAAAACAGTCGCCTGACTGAGAAGCGTACCATTCACATTGGAGTGAGACTGTCGGGATTGGACACTTTCTGGAAAAATACCGGTAGATATAAAAGACGAAGGCATTCAGTAAGTTGAATGGAAAGAAAAAACGAAAGCTGAAGAAGCTGCAGCAACGCAAGTAAATCCAAACAAACAATTCATATCAAATAACTCCAAATAATGAAAACAGTTGTTTTAAGCGTAGAAGAACAATTTAAATATGGTGTAGTTAACAAATAACTGCTCGCTTATAAACTGATAATATAACTAGACAAGGTTTCTAGTTTTTGTGTTGTATGTTGTTGTTGTTGATTTTTTTTTTTTTTTTTTTTTTCAGAACTGATATAATTTTGCAGTTGGTAGTAGAGCTGAGTTTGTTTAACACTGGTAAATAACAAGCTAAAGAGTGAAAACTCTAGGTAGAAGTTTCAATTTCACTAAAAGTGGAATAGAGAAAAGATGGAGATAAGGAAGAGGGGAAGGAGAGAGTTTAGTGATTTAAGAAAAATAACATTCTAGGGTATTTTTTTAAAAATATAACATTTTATTTTCTCTGCTTTTTTTTAAATATCTTTTTAAAAAATTTATTCCAGTTGCCATTTAAAAAAAACATGAAGAAAGTCTTCATAGACTTAAAAGTTCAAAAGTTTTTTTTTTTTAAACAAACATTCTATTTTACAGGCGAGGGGACATAACTACAGCTATACTGCCAAGTGCAGAGGATAGGCAGACCTCACCTTAGAACAAACCTTTCACTAATGCTCCCCTTAAAAATAAAAAGGGGACAACGATAATCCAGAGGAGTAACACATGTACTTGTAACAGCTTGTACCATTTAATATTGTAGCAAATATTTCAGTACAACTCAGACAAGTTCTTGATTGGAACACATTTGAAATAGTATCAGGAATAACAGACAAATATACACAGAGCAAGATCAACAGTAACATTTTCAGATACAGGTTATAAATAGAACCGAGTTGAATGTTCCACGACTCCTTTGTGTTATCTTAGTCATTTATTTCTTTTTAGAGTTAATAAGTAAAATTCTTACGTTACTAGGCGGGTAGGGAGTTTCCTGATTTCTGTCTACAGGCTATCAACTATGGAAAGTTTATTTTTATCACACACCTACAGACAATTATTATCTTATCGTGCTAATCACCTAATCATCTCACTAACATATTGATGTTGTTATTATACAAGGAAACAAAAAAGTGCCTTTCTCATCACATTGACCAAGTGTCAAATTCAGACCAGTGACCAAATTTCAGAGACAGGTCAGATGTCTTATAATTTCTCAAGAGGCCTTACAATAACACACCTCAAAAAGTGGTGGCTTAAAAAATGAAGTCGAGGACTTAGGTAAATATTTGAAAAGGCACTTGCGCAGAAAAATAAGCAAAACTAAACCTTAGCTAGACTCTAGGATTTGAAATGTGCTTTTGTTGTGCCTGGGAACCCAACAACTTTATATCACTGGACTACATCGACATCTTTGATACAATGTAAGAAAATCTTTTGTTTTAATAACCTTAAAATTGCCACTCACTCTTCAACTTCTCTTTCCTGACCCTCTTTGTTTTCTCTCTACTCCTTTCTCTCTTCTTTAGCTCTCTTTCTGTATTTAAAGAGGTGATAGTATTTTTCAAACAAACTATCGTAGAAAAAAAACTTTTCAAGAGTTGATCCACAGAAACAATTAAGAAGCAATACTTGAAGACAGAGCAGAATTATGGCAAAATTATTAAATATCAAATTATCCAAAAAATGCTATTAAATGGAGAAATAGTTTCAAATGTTTGAAGAATTGGATATTAGATGCATTAGAAAGAAACCTTTTTTTTTTCTTTTTTTTAATATTACATTAGAAACAGAAAGGTCAGTTTTCAACTTTAATGCCTAGTGAATATGTAAGAAGTATGCAAAGAATAAAGAATTTATAGAAATCTCGGAATTTATAGAAATATATATTTATAATACAAAGTGTTTATATATAAAAATGGTTTCAATTTGACCCAGACATTTAGCTGCAACCAACAGTGCAATTTACTCATAACATGAAAACATTTTTAAAATGTATTAGAAACATTTTTTGTTTTTTGTTTTTCCTAATCTTCCTTGAAATTTTCTCATATTTATTTTCCTTTTACTATCATCAGTTGAATGGTTCAGCAAATTTTGACAATTGCAAGACTTACTGCAAAATTATTTGACAAATATATGCCACCACTAACTCCTACCTTGCAGCAGAGGTAAGAATTTCCTCTCGGTTGAATGAGGCAAACACAAGAATAGGCTTTGTCAAGATTATAACAGATGACAAGAGCGGAAGTAGACTTTGGATACTGTAAACTAGTCTCTTGGCCATTCAACTACCAGATAGTCAAAGATACAAAATTATGTAAAAGACTAAACAGCACTTGCATTCCGTCTCTGGCTGGGAATGCTGGGAATGCAATGGAACTAGAAAGTGAGATGTGCTGTAAAAATTACACTGCTAAGGTGACATCTTAAGACAATCACAGAGAAAAACTACTCAAGAGATGTAGGAATGAGAATTTGTGAAAGAAGACTTTTTGAAGCTGGGTCAAATCTGAACCATACTTTAAAAAACGGTTATGGTTATGAAATAATCATGCAAACCCTTTATTAGACTAAGAGCAAGTTTAGCAACACTTGCAACACGCATAAAAGCTATCAACAAATTGCAAAACAAAACTTTTTTTTTTTTTTTCGAACGATGCACTGAGTGACAACAATCTATTGTTACGAAACAAAAAGCCAATCAAACATGGGGGAGAGGGCAGGGCGACTAAAATAATAATCTAGGGAAGAAATTCAATGAAACAATGCCCAATAAAATAATTAGAAAAAAAAATGAAACAGATGTAGTAAGATGGACTAAATGAGTAAAGAAATAATATACGAGACATAGTTAACACAAACAGATGAAGATTAACGAAACACAGAACAGGATTACATTCAAGGAGTGGGGG
>NC_068989.1:2743569-2755154 GCF_001194135.2 Octopus bimaculoides
TTTTTTTTTTTTTTTTTTAATGTCAGTAATATTAGAAAGGCAGGGAAGACAAAAAAGGCAATAAATAAACCATGCTTTTAGCTGAGTTGCAACTATGTTGTGTTAAACATTGTGTTAAATATGTACAGAAATATTTCCACAGACACACACACACAAACGGAAAATTCCCAAAATTTTCATTTAAATAGAAATCAACACAGAAACTAATTGAAGAAAATAAACATGATTCCTTTAAACAGGTCTACAATGGACAGAGATACGTTACGCAGACTTTACAGAGTATAAAGAATCCAAAAGCAACCATTTCCACAGTAAGTCTTTCATATAAAGTGAACAACAAGACTGGGGTTTCGATCCAGCATGCTTGCCTCCCAAATCTAAGAAATTATTCATTTTCACCATGTTGGTGCCACATTAAAAGCACCCAGCACACTCTGTAAAGAGGTTGGTGTTAGGAAGGGCATCCAGCCATTAGAAACCAGGCCAGAACAGACAGCTGGAACCTGGTGCAGCTCCCCGCTAGCCAGCTGCTGTCAAACCATCCAACCCATGCCAGCATGGAAAATGGATGCTAAATGATGGTGATGATGATGACTGAGCTCCCTATTCAATAAAGATTATTTCATGAAGCTGGATTTTTAATGCCTAGTTAAGGTTATTTAAATATGAAATTTTAGGACAACATGTCAACCATAAAAATGAGACAGCCAAGTGCTTCACTTGTCATGTCCAGAATTAACTAAAATTGTCCAAGAACAAACATCAGTAAAAAAATTAAATTTAGAGTTCTTCATTAAAAAAAAATTAAATAAAAATTGAGAAGTTTATGATTATCAAATAAACTTCATTCATTTTTGAGAAACTAGTTGAAAATCAACAAAGAGTTGTTTTTTTTTTTTCATTATGTTAATTTGTCCATAGTTTTGATGATGTGAATCTTAATGTGGGATAGTTAGTTAAAACTGGGACGTCTTCCAATCTGATGTCAATATTTAGGTAACAAAACTCAAATCCTCAATTAGTAACAGACTAATTTTAAATGAATGTAAAAATCAAATTTAGGGTTTTGTTTCTTTGCTGTTTTTGTTCTTATTTTTTTCTTTTTGTCAACTTCAATGTCCACAGACTATCTAATAATAGTATGGATTGATGTGTCTATCTACACCAGTGGTTCTCAACCAGGGTCAACATGACCCTTGTGGGTCCACATAAGATTTTGTTAAACCTTACAAGCATTAAATTAGTTATACAATACACAAAATATTTTAACATTTTTCTAATACAATTCCTAATATTTAAGTCAAAAACAAATATAAAAAAGTATTTTTTTAAACAAAAAATGGTTGAGAATCACTAATCTCCATGTTATCTGCATAAATTCCTCTTTAGAATCACATGCTATCAGTATGAAGAACACTAACTACCCAAAGATTAGTAAGCTTTTAAGAAAAAACCAACTCAACAAGTCACCTACACCAAAGAGTCAAGATATGCTCAACAGATTATTTCTTATATTTTCTTGAAATATTTAATTCGGATCAAAGTTTTAACTTGGCAACAATCAAAACAGCAGTAAGTTCCTAGAAACAGTGACCTGGTTTAATTCTTAGTTTTGAGTCTCTCACTCAATGTCACTAATATTTTGGGGAAAGGTATAAATGTCACCACATCAATTGTACTTCCTTTTTAATTTCAAGGCTTCATAGACAAAAAGGAAAACCTACTTTATCGGATCTTACAAAAAGTCTTTTGACAAGATCCAATTTTGAGAGAGATGAAGCCATTTTCTGAGTTATGGCTCAGCAAAGCGTGTTAAAGAACGTAACACAAATTCTCAAATAACCCTCAGTTATTCCCCCTTACACTACAGCTTTCAATTTAGTTCATAAACAAAATTTGAAACACTATTAAGTTTTTAACAAGCAGGAAAAAAACCCTCTGCGTCCTCTAGTAATGAACAGAATGTACCTATTTGCCTAGAATAATGAATAAGCAAGTCCAAAGATAACAAATCTACTCCAAAAAAAAAATATACATGAAATGTGTCTCATTCAGATGACCTTTACTGAATTTATATTCTCATTACTAAGTTTTATTCTGATAAAAATATTCTCAGTAGTTTCCCATTTTCTGTTCAATATCAAACCTAAATGTTTTATGTGATCTAAAAGGCTGTTGATATAATTAACCTCATTTAGCAACCCAAGGCAGGAGAAAAGGAATTTTTTTTATTCAACACCAGACATTGTCAAGAAGACAATTAAAACTGGGACAGTGACATAACGGCAGGTACAAAAGGGGATGAAAGGGCCAAAAGGATGAGCTATCGTGCTCCTAGTTACAACTGGCCTGCATGTGTGTTCACTGTGTCTTTGGCTGACTTTGAGAAGTTCCTTATTCTTCAGGTTTTGTTTTATTCAGCAGTCAACTGCAAATAAGACAACTAGGAACTATTTCCAATAAATAAGGGGATTCAAAAGACAGCAAGATTAACCACAAGAGAATCTACAATTTTATGAGAGCTGAGAATTCTAATACTAGAGGACTCGTTTTCATAGCAAGATGCCATTTCAGCCCTTTTCTACTCAATCACAAAATAAGAGTAGAGCGTGTGGTTAGCCAGACATACTGAAGCTTAGTCATGTGATTTGTCTATGAATATTAATGGTTTTCAATTTGTCAGATCTGGGAGGAGGGGTTACACTATAGTTTGGCAATGTTTCCCTACATTGCAATGGCCAAGATCCTCAGTCACTTGTACGTGGAGCAAGCTGACAAATAATGTTCTAATATGCCACCACCATTATCTAGGTACTTTGGTATTTCACTAAAGATAATGAACTACACTAAAAGTTATTCACTAACATAAAAATGCCTTTCAAAAGGGCAAATAAAAGGGAGCAGATTGATGGAGGATTTGCTTAGGAGTAACACGTACTTCATTGCAAAGTGTGGTAAACAGTAACACATACTTTATTACAGAGTGTGAGATTGATGTATCAAATCCAATTTGGAACACTGGTAGTAATATAAGATATCCTGTTAAGAAATATATAGCAACGTCTCTGAGATGGGGCATTTCAAAGTGAGACATGTCAAACTTTCAGACAGAGAAACACAAATACACACGCAGCATCGTCCATTCTCTTAAACCCAACTAAGAACTAAACTGCTTATCTGATGAACATCAACAGTTCAACAAGTAACAACTACAGCAGCTGTTTTATTAGGAACTAGAACATTTCTATAACATTGAACTGACTTCAATGCCCTGTACTGAAGAATTTTGGCAGCATAAAGAAACAGGCACAACGGAAAACAACTGAACAAACATGAAGCACTGATACATCATGGTAATAATTATGATGGGGTTCTTAGAATATTCCAGAAGTAATGAATATACAAATGAAAGCTATTAACAGTTAAAGATATATTTTGAGTCAACCCCTTGCCAAAAACCCTGAGCACCCACAAGCAAAACTCAGAAGTAATAGACTGATTCAGCCAAAATAAATTACTAATCTCTACCATGGTATCAAGGACTCCTTTTTTTTTCTTTTTTTTCTGACAATCAACACAGAATGTGTATTTATGTGTGTGTGTTTGTGTGTAGACATGCATATAGCAAACTGAATCATAGGAGACATAACCAAAATGTCTTTGGGCAGATGAAAGACTGTGCAGTGTGGTCCCAGATCAGAAGAAATAATGGTAGGGTGGGTGCGATAAACACATTGCTATGAACATTTTGATCAACCACCGTCCACATCTCAGGCTGACAAGAACTGCTGCAGTAAACCTCACTCCTGCACGACATTCATTTGACAACACATATCACAAGTCGATAGTCAACAACAATAACAAACACTGTTGTCCATTCTTTGCACATACCATCCAAACCTTATTCCTATCTCTCGCAATGGATTTAGTAGTTATATGTATTAAGTAAACAAGCAAAATAACTGCAGCAGGAACAACAACAATATAAATATCAACGATTCAAATACTGCTATCAACTACATCAACCAAACAATAGCAATACAATAAAATAGAAGCCAAAGAGAACTCAGTCAGCAAGACAAGAGACAAGAGCAGCAGTGGGGGGAAAATAAAGAAGCCATTTTCAACCATCTGGTTTAACTGGTGAAGACAATACTTACTTGAGGTTCCAGACTCTCGGGTCTTGCTATTGGCTACAAACAAAGGGGCAGTTTCATTAAGGTAAAAAAAAAAAAAAAAAGAAAGAAAGAAAAAAGCGGCCATATACAACTTCATAAATGATTATAGATGTGTGTGTATATATATATATATATATATATATAAAAGTTATTATTTACATTATAATTATTTTCATAATATATATATCATAATACAGTGATGACACGATGGCCTGTTAGGATTAGCAAGAAAGATCTATTTTGTCATTCAGCTAATAATTCTTTTGTTCATAGGAGACAATGAAATCCAAGTCTTCAGTTTTTACCAACAAATAAAACACATGAGCAAATGTTACACAAATAGAAATGGGAATTGAAAATCAGCAACAGTGTTTTTTTCACATCAATGTTTTCCATTTCCAACAAGTAAAAATCCCAAAATTTTTATAAGAAACCGTTTTTTTTTGTTTTTTTTTTAAATAGTTATTATTGCCTTGCTTTGAATTAGTACACAAATACGACTGACAGAAAACTGCACAGGAAAAATAAAACAACAAAGTGCAGGTTATTTCTAGCAGATACAAAGAAACTGGAATCACCAAAGACATGCAGTAACAACCCCTTTCTGTTGTCACCCAAAAATCCTTCCCTTCAACTACAAAATCCATAGAACATGCCAAAGAGAAAAAACAGAAATGTAAATATGAAAAACTAAATATTCAAAAAGATATATTAGTAAAATAATTTATAATTCAAAGTCCAAGCAATATTTATATAAAAACTTTTCATCACATTGAACAAAATGAAGTTACCCAAAAGCAAAAAACAACCAATCTGCTGCTATATAACTGGACAACTGAAGCTGAAGACAAAACTTCATCAAACTAAAATATTACCTCAAACAACATTTAAATATATAAAGAAAATGGATAAAAAATATACACCAAAACACACAGAAACATTTTAGGGTTTGGGTTATCATTTTTTAATGGAGGTTTTTAAGATATTTTAATGATTTCGATAAATTGTATAAACTAGCAGATTTTTTTTTATTTAATAGAAATTAATAAAGAATATATAGATATATGTATATATATATATCCTGCAAATGACTAATTTGGTCAGTCTTAAATCTTATCAATATTGAAGACAAAAGAGTTTGCTTGAAATCCTCAAAATCAACATAGAAGATAGGTTGTAGAGTAATTGCTGTGATAAGACAACAGTATCTAAAATGACTTTAAGAGTACGTTGAAACTTTCAGAACACAAACTCTAAACTTTTCAGCGATCGATATCAAGTTTATATAATAATTTTTCAATCAAACTTTTACAGTCAACTGGTTTTGCCTGATTCAATCAGATACATAGTGGAGGGGGAGGGGGAGAAAAAACCATAATTTCATCCAATAGAAATGCAATTAACTATTATATCAAAGAATATTATTACAAATTGAACAAAGAACAAAATATGGGAGCCAACAGAAAAAAAGCAAAGTAGAACCTGCCAGGAAAAGATTGATGCCAAAGTCTCATGCACTTAGAGAAAACTCAGTTGTTTTTCTTGTTTTTGTTTTTAAATTTCATTCCTCCCAACTAATATTGGAAATTGTAAAAGACTCAAAGACCATCTTCAGAATGAGTTTCTCTGAAACAGTACAACTAAATATTTCAAGAAATATAAAAAAAGTTAAATCAGAATGAACATAAAAAGAGAATATTAGTTGCAAGTGGTATCAGCATGCTGGTGCCACATAAAATGCACCCAGCACATTCTGTAAAGTGATTGTGGACCAATTGCAAGCTCCTGTCACTCCATCCAACCCATGCCAGCATGGAAAGCAGATATTATGATGATGCCGATGCCTCTTCAAGCAGAAAGTAACAGTTGAAACCAATCATGTCCATGGAATACCAACCACCAGCTAAAGGGTGGATGGTCAAAATCTCTTCATTATATTGTCATTTAGAAAGAG
Source organism: Octopus bimaculoides (assembly GCF_001194135.2). NCBI lineage: Eukaryota > Metazoa > Mollusca > Cephalopoda > Octopoda > Octopodidae > Octopus > Octopus bimaculoides. The sequence goes on from NC_068989.1 coordinate 2,749,702, forward strand.
ACACAATTCTCACTGGCCCAGTCTATGTAGCTGTTAATAAGTCCAACAAAGTTGCATAGTTTACAGCTCCAGCCAGTGGCAATGGTACTGTAATGATTTGCTACTCATTACATTGTAGGGCTGGACTGAAATCCTTTGGCAATTAATGGAAGGACTATTTCATTACAGCAACTCTTACTTTGCGACTGACCCAATTCGGTATTCTTTTGATATGACTCAACAAAATTAATACAAGAATAAATTATTATTTTACTGATATGCAAAAAAAATTCCGATCTGATTAACATTATTATATTCATTTCTATTATAAGCGTCAGTCTAAAGCAACAGCATTTGAATATATTTCAGAACGTCATAGAAATATATGGCAGATGAAAGTCTAAACTGAACAACCAATCAACAAAAGGCCAAAACTAATCTAATACCTGATAACCTACAAATAATCTGAATACATTTTTTTTTTAGACACTGTAATCCTTAAACTCAGATCCTTTTAGAAATCCCTATCATTCCAGATAAATGCCACTAGAAGAGTCATGAGGATAAACAAGATTATAAAACAGCAGTACTTCTACCATTAGATATTTCAAATTACAGATTTTAATCATGATTACAACTTTTCAGCATCATCTTAACAATAATATGTGTTTATATTTTATATATGTGATTTGATATATATATATACATCTGTGCGTTTTATTATTATAATATTACAATGTATATCATATATATACATATTATACATGTTGGCACGTAAAAAGCACCTACTACACTCTTGGAGTGGTTGGCGTTAGGAAGGGCATCCAGCTGTAGAAACTCTGTCAAATCAGATTGGAGCCTGGTGTAGCCATCTGGTTTCACCAGTCCTCAGTCAAATCGCCCAACCCATGCCAGCATGGAAAGCGGACGTTAAACGACAATGATGATATATATATATATATATATATACATATACATACACACAAACACACACGTGTGTTTGTGTGTGTAACCATGTGATAGTCTCAAACAAACATCATCACCATACAAGTGAGACTTTGTTTCCAATTTTCGACGAAAAACGTCTGGCCATGGGGAAATATTGCCTTACTTGGAAACAGGTGAGGATTGGAAACAGGAAAGGCATCCTATCATAGACAATCTACCTCAACAAAATTCCATCTGATCCATTCAAGCATGGAAAAGTGGACGTTTTACGATGATGAAGGTGGTGATGTGCGTGTGTGTGAGGGAGAGTCTGTGTTTGTATGTGTGCGAATATTACTGTATTATTAATACCATATTATTGCATATTACTTATACGTATACAAACACACATTCATTTATATATATATATACATATCAAAGAGTATTTGCAAATTCTTGCCAAAGAATTAGAGTTTGTGACTCATGACCCAGTTTCAAATCTTAACTGGAACAATTAAGCTTCACTTACTCTAAAAACCCAAGGAATCCGACCATTTTCCGAAAAAAGGGAGATTGACACAGGCTAAATGAAATTTACCATCTCATTTTCCCTGGCAGACTACAGGATAAAAACTATTACAGAAGTTCCAAAAAACTGAGAGTCAGAGGGCTTTGTTTCTTTTTGAACACAAATAACGGCACAGACGGATACAAGATGGAAAAAGAACCACAAAAGATCACAAAAAACAATGCGAAAGAAGGACCAGACAACATTACAACATTCTATTATTTTATGGTTTATTTTAAACCTCCAAGTATTTTTTTTATTAGTTCACTCGACCGAGTGCATTTATTTTAAATTTTATGTTATTTCGTTTTAGTAAAATCTTAAGACAGCAGTTATCAGAAACATCCCAGCCACAGTGACAAAGGACAAAAGTATAAACAAAATAAAAAACAAAATAGAAACACCATATACAAGTGTGTGTGTGTGTGTGTGTGTTTACATATATACATGTATATATGTATACATATATATAAATGTATGTGTATATATATATGTATATATGGGAAACCAATGCAGCACATGAAAGCAAGCATAACAGAAGAGGAAAGACAACTTACTTGAAGTCTTGTGAGATGTAGAGGAGGAGGAAGAAGAGGAAGAAGAGGAGGAGGAAGAGGAGCAAGTACTACTAGAGGCTAAGAGAAGAGGGGGAGAAGAGACAAAGAGAGAATGGTCAAGAGGTGTGGGAAGGAAAAAGAGATGGAGAGAGAGAGAGAGAGAGAGAGCGAGAGAATAAAGAGAAGGGAACGTAGAAAAAGAGAAAAATAGGTAGGTTAAAGTAAATAAATCACAATTTGTATGTTAGATATGATACTGGCATATTACAGTATAGTGCTTAGCAGTTATAGTGAGTAGTAGTAGTAGTAGTTAGTAGGCGTGGTAGTTTAAAGTTCGGGCAGGTGTCTCCATGTGACCTAAAGAAAATTAATTTCTCCACTGATTTTATTTCATTTCTTTTAACTAAGCACAACACAAGTTTACATTCTCAGGTAAACTTGTCCAGAGTTGATCCAATCAATTCTACCCCTTAACCCTTTATCATTTAAACCGGCCATATCCGGACCAGATATTCTACTTGTTTTATGTTCAAACCGGCCAGATCCGGCCTCTCACACCTAGCTTGCAATATCATTCTAAGAGTAAAGAACTGCAGCATCAAAAATCTCAAAGCTACGAGATGGTGCACGGTTAATTCGAAACAAGGTGAATAAATAAGCATTGTATTAGACAGAACAATAATCTGAAAGCTGAAGGGCCCAGCAACCCCAACCAGAAGAATGAATGACAAAATCAACCCCCAACAACAAGATTTGAACTCAGAACCTTAGAAATCACCTTCACTGCTCTGATAATTTCCCAGTGATGAAATTTTAGACCAACAAATTCTTGTTCTTACTTCAAACAATGCTTGAAGGAATTGTGGCAATAATATTGACCACCTTGAAGGATTTAAGAAGAGGAATAAAGATGATTTTTATTTATTTATAAAATAACAGAATGAGATTGGTTTACATTCGTGCATTTTCTCTGAAAACACTAGAGCTGTATTTGAACTGACATTAGCTGGATTTAGATCTCCATGCATACCTGATATTTATTTGTATTGACTCTGAAGGGATCTAAATTTAGACCATAGAGCAAAGAGACTCACAGGTTTACCATCTCCCCACATTGCATGGAGAACAGTCAAGAGTGATGCAAGATCTGACCCATTCAAACATGGAAAAGTGGGTGTTAAAATGATGGTGATGAATTTAATGTAGCACTGGCACAAATCTATTGTTCTCAAAAACAACTGAACTGAATTAACATATCCAGAGAGGACGGACACAACTAGAGTGCCTAACTTATCTCTGATAACCTCAATTTGCACTAAAACATTCTAATATAGACATACTACAAGCTGTGTCCAGAACATTCACCGTAAAAACTTTTGTCAAGGAAAAATTTGCTCTATGAAAATTTGGTGTCAGAAATTTCACTACATAGGAACATTTACTGTAAGACAAATTCACCATATGGACAATAATGAGTTATATTATATTGAGTATTTTTTTAAATAAAAAGAATCATAAAAACTTCAATGAAAGTCTTTAGGCAATGTCAAGCATTAAAATCGTTCTGAGGTTATTTAAAACATAAAAACTCCAAGCAATGCAGTGCAAATAGTGTACTTTTTGCTACAACTTATTTCTTTTTACAGCAGATTTTCTGAGAGTGAAATTTCTTACAGTAAAACTTCCTATAACCATTACAAGCATGTTATTGCGAGGATGAGGTGTTGTATTTCACTAAGTTTTGCTATATACAACAACTATGTAGAGTGAGCCAACAGGAGTTGTCTTGGGCAGATTTAGAGTCTCCTCCCAAGCTGCAAAAAACAATCTCCCAGCCAGTGTGTGCCAACACCCTAATAATTCAATCGCTTGGAAAGGACATCTAACATAGGTAACAGGCCAGAAACTATAGGGAAAGAATTTAGTTGATTATATTCAACACCAGTTCTTGACTGGCACATATTTTTTTCATAGATCTCAGAAGTTGGATCTCTGTGAGATCTGAATCCAAAATGCATTGTATTCAGCACTGTTGATTCTGCCATTCGTCTTTCACCTTAATAATAATAATAATAATAATTTAGGAAGATTGACGTAATTCTTCATAAAGGTAAATAAGCAATAATTGCTATCAATAATAATATATAAAACTTCTACAAAACCTTGTGCCTAGTTAAAAAAAAAAATTCTAATACTTTCTCATCTCAGAATACAGAAAAATAGTTTGTCTTAGCTTTGTTTTATCATAAATTTTCATTATTTACATTATTTTAACAAAACAGACAATGTCATCTATTGATGGATTTTGATAACTATAAAGTCATCTCCAACAATCTGGAGCACACAGGCACATGCATGCACACACACACTAAGGAGAGAAAAACATTTCTCCAAAAAGTCTTTTTAAATGGTTTGAACCTTAAACCTTACAAACCGATTCTTAAAACCAATAAAATCACCTAAAGAAGCAAAAAGATATAAAAAATTGCATATTTCTAAGAGAGACTAATGCTTATTACCTTGTGTTTAATAATATCCAAGCATGACAGCTATCTTTTAAAAGAATTAAATTCTTTCTACTGCATTTTATTCGTCTTAGAGATTATCAATGATTCCTCACTGACCATTGTAGATTAATGCTATCGTGCCCAGGCAACACACAAGTTGATATCTTAAAATTGGTTCCATCGAATATTTTATATATTTTATGTAAAACACTGCCAAAACCTTAGCAAACACTTGCTTTGCTAGACAAGCTATGCTGGTCTTAACATGGTGGACCACACACTGGTGCACACTTTGAGTGAGTGAGTGACTCGGGAGAGCCAGTACCACTCAGCTACGTATTGGTTTTCATTTTTAATCTTAATTTGCATTCCAATCACCATAATCAATACCAACACTAATAACCTGTTACTTCCCATATTCTTCAATCAGACTGTAATTGTGAGGCATATACACATCCACAATATACATTGACACACACCCTACACTGATGTATCCATACACACATGGCTTCCTCTATACAAGTATATAGAAACATTGAACTGTTAAAAATGTGCCAGGTGAGATAAATATCATACACATATAAGGTCTTCAGGTGTTTATATTCTTAGTAGAATGCAAGTGTGTATGCATACATGGAACAGTTTAACAAGGAAGGCACAGATTAGTAGGTTATTAATAAAAGACACACACTGCCTTGCAATGGAACAAAAATGATTCATCTGACCGAACTTTAGTTTTTAAAACAAGCCTGATCAAAATAATTGGTTGAAATTAATTTTTAGTTTTGTTTTGTTTTTTTTCGTTTGAAGAAATGAAACCTGAAAAAAGGTGTTATGGTAACAACCATTCCATTCATACAATTATAAACATTATTTATATATATATATATATATATATATATATATATATATATA
>NC_068989.1:2755213-2770278 GCF_001194135.2 Octopus bimaculoides
TATATATAATGTACAAGTGTATAAACATATACATATGTATGGTGCATGTGGATGTATTCAGAATGACATTACATTGATGGATTACCAGATTAGTTTTGGAACTGTTTGGTGAAGTATTTACCAATATTGCTTTCCTTCAAATTTTCAAATTATTTAAAGACAAATGAAAATGCTAATACAAAGACAGGAGGAAAAAGTTTAAAAAAGAAAAAAAAAAAAACTAATTAGTACAATCTAAAATGTTTTAGTAATGAATGACAAGGATGATTTCTAAGTTTGGCAAAAGGCCATAGGTTGGGGGTTGGGGTGGAAACAGCCAACTGAATCATCTTCAGGAAATGCCAGGCGCTTACTTTCATCAAAAATGAAAGTTCAAAACCGATTCAGATTGGGCAAGATTTAAATCTGGACCATAGAAGGAGAAAATGAAATTGTTGACCTTACTTTTGTGAACTTTCCTGTCATAAACGACAGATGCAGCTTCCATAACTTTGTTCTGAATAACCTGCACAGGTGATTCGTTTATAGTGATTAAATACTTGTGGTGTACATTAAGCTTGCTCCCACCAACAAATCAATGTTGCCTGAACAGGTGTACGGTATATCTCAAATGCTGAAATGCTTGCAGAGCAATGTAAAAGGACCTGTTTTGCCAAAGAACACAATGCACTACTTGGGCATATAATTGAAACCACTATCTTACAGTCATGAGTGCAACACCCTAACCATTAGACCACACACCTGTCCCTTCAAAAAGTGAAAAAAACTGTTAAACATTTCTGACACTCTAAAACAATTGTTTCCAACATTGACCCAAGGCCAATTTGGGGAACCATAACCGATTAAATTGGCTCTGCCCAATACTTTAGTGGTCCTTGTTTTATTACTTGCAGAGGGATGGAAGGCAAGGTGGATACTGGTGGGATTCAAACTTACAACATAAAAGGAAACACTTACACACCACAAGGTATTTAGTGCAACAGACAACCATCTGTGACACTCCACCTGCCTTGTAGTAGTAATGGTTTCTGATTTAGCTACAAGACCAACAATGTTGAAGGTGGGAAGGTTCACTAGGCAACTGACCCCTTGTATTTCACTGGTACTTTATCAACCATGATAAGGTAAAGTTGAAAGGTAAAGTCAACCTCAACAGAATTTGAACTCAGAACATAAGGACAGACAAAACACCACTAAGTATTGTGTCCAGGATCCTGACAATTCTGCCAGGTTGCCACCTTAATAATAATAATAATAATAATAATAATAATAATAATGCAAAAAAGTATAAATATCTGGGGCATAATAATAATAATAATAATAAATTAATAAAAATATTTGAAAGAATAAGTTATTTTTCCTCCCTTTCGTTTTTTTTTCTTTTTCTTTCTTAATATTTAGTTGTGACTTTGTACAAAATTGAACAATATTTAAAAAGTAAGAAATAACAGAAAAAGGTAATGGAAAATCCCGAAACAAGCAATATTTTTAGCCCACAACTCTTGAATTACTTGTATGCAACTTAGAAGAGCAAAGTCATTGGAACAAACAGTACCAAAACTAGGAGACAGTTATAGAAAAGGTGGTAAGGTAAGACAACAAAAAGGTTTTTAAAAATTAGTCATCATAAAAGAAAATACATCAAGTAAAAAAAAAAAAAAACCCTGAAGAAATGTTTGTTAATAAGAAACAAAAACAAAAAGAAACAGATTCAAAGAAGACAAAAATAACCCAAAGAAGATTGTGTTTTAGTGTGTGTGTGTGTGTGTGTGTGTGTGTGTGAGTATGTGTGTGCACGCATTTTGATAGGCAAAGACCATGCATTCACAAGACAATACAGATCAACTTTGAATTGAATATGAAAAATGTTTTGATGATAGTAACGAGCCAAAATTTAATGAATAAAAATCAGAATCGTGAGCGAGAATCATGCGTTAAATCCAAGATGTTATGACAATTACTGTAAGCCACACAAACAGTTCATGAACAAACACTCATCTTGACAGGCAGCTTTCAAATCAGCCGAAGGAAGTTTGAACTTGTCTCTTAGTGGTAGCTTCCAGATCAAAGGGGAACAGGGTGAGGAGAGACAGGACAGTTGAACTCTTGTTGGGGGTGGTAGCTTTCAAATGAAATTGAACCAGTTTTGTAGTGGTTATGAAAAGAACTGTCATAGCCATGCTGCTCCACAAATGCTACCAACTTTAGAACGAGACTGGAATAATAAAATGGTTAAGTAAAGGACCACAACACCAAGTTACAGACTAGAAGTGTTTCAATGGTTCCAACTGCCGATTAGGTAATGAAATGAGTTTTCACCATCAATTAGCTAATATTATACAACCTTTCAAGTCATATCGTACACCCTAGCAGTTTTAGAATGAGAGTCAAATTGCAATTTGATGGCTATAAAAGCTATAACATGAACCATCTAACAGAAAAAATAGGACTAGCATCTTCTACTTATCACAACCAACAGCTGTGCTACAAAGCTACTACAATTGCAAAACCATGATAATTTACAAGACATAATTCTCATTTTAAAAGATTACCACCTTGTGGAAAAGGCATCAAAGGATACTTAATCACATTTAGATTCCTAGTAAGTTGGAAAATTTTCGGAGTATTATTATTTACTATTACATACGTTTCATTTACTAATAGGAATTACAAAGTTGTACATGTTAGATAAACATGTAAGAAATGTTATTCTCTGTCTGAAGAATTTCTAATAGGAAATTTCTTACAATTTTATCCAACATGTGCAACTGTTTAATTCCTATTAGCAAATGAAACATGTGTAATGGTGAATAAATAATATCAAGAACTTTTTCCAACTTCCTGTTTAGATAGATAGTAACTCTTCAAACAATTTGGCGAAAAACCATTAACGAGATAAAAGACACAATCATAAACTTCACACGGTCCATACCACATCAGACTCTCCAAGATGTATTTCAAAACATGTGTAGAAGAGTCAACTTTTGTATTGAAAATAAAGGACAACACTTTCAACACCTCTTATAAAGTTTTTTTAAAGTCTCATTAAGTCTAATATATTCTTTTGTAGTTTTATACCAACTTATAAATATTCATTTTGCAATAAAATACTCACTGTGGAGAGACTTTTTGAACACCCTGCATACTATATTTTATGATTTGTTTATTCCTTATTATTTAGTTTCATATATGGGTATGAATACATACAGTAAAGGGATTTTTCAGTCCCTTACTATCTATGTGACTAGACCAATGGCTGTGTATCACTGCTTTTCAATGAAGATTGCATATACAAGTTAATAGTGGAAGTAACTAAGCATCAAAGGGAATTTGGTCAAGAGACAGCTGCATTGGTAAGGACATTATAATATGAATAGATGGATAAGCATGAAGTTCAGTGAATTGTTTAGTGAAGATACCAGCAGTCAAAGTAAGTAGGAGAAATCTACAAGTCTTAGTAACAAGTAAAAAGCAAAAGGTGTGATAATGTGTGGCCTTGCAAATGAGATCTTGCAGGATTGAGATGCACAGAAAAAAAAAGTTATATTGGGAACATGTCCAATCTATCACAGCAAGGAAAAAATCCAACACAGAAACAAGAATTATAGCAATGACCCGCTGCCTCAAAACTATATAAAACGAAGCATGGTTAAGACGATTACAAAGAAAACCCCTAATTTCAAGTAAAAGAACTTAGAATTAATCATAAAAAAGAAATCAGCCACAATATTTCAACATAAAATAATGAAAGAACTAAGAGATACTTGGACATAAATAAAAGAATTAAACCAAAAATGGTGGGGGGCACCAGTTAAAGAGAAGTTTTGAAACCAGTTGAGCAAAGAATTAAATTACCTCCCTTTTTCAAGGAATGCTTCAAGTCAAAATGAAAATGGTATGACAGAAGCACAGATATTACTGTACATATTTCTAAACAGGTCAGGGACGTTTTGGTACAGGTGATTTGGTGCTAACAATATGGCACCAAGAAAATTTAGTTTCTACTTTACAAACTGTCTTTTTTTTTTTTTTTTTTTTTCTCTTGTACTAGCCAGGCAGAGAAACTTAAAAAGTTTAACTCTTTTGTGATCATAATTTTGTTGAGATGCTCTGTGTTTCTTTCAATTAATTTTAAATTTAACAAAGAATTTAGTAAAATAACTTAGTTATCATTAAGCAAGTGTTAGGAACATAAATTGTGACTAAGGTTCGGTGGAAGATCTGAATTCAGAACTTTTGAAAATAAGACATTAGTACTACAGAGCGAGAGGCAGTTTTAGCTAATTTGGTATAGAAAGGAGGGAACTAAATCTAAATATTGGTTTCAGATTTTGGTGCAAGGCCAGAAATTTCAGGAAAGAAGGGTAAGTTGATTACATTGACCTCAGTATACAACTGGTACTCATTTTATCGACCCCAGAAAGATAAAAGGCAAAGTCGACCTCAGTGGGATTTGAACTCACAACGTGGAGATAGACAAAATGCTGCTAAGTATTTTGCCGCACATGATAATGGTTCTACCAGCTCGCTGCATTAATGGGTAGTATATTTTCAATAAATTGTCATATAAAAACCTACAGAATTTTCCATGTTAACGAAATCAAGAAAACAGGTCGAGGGGTCACAAATTGTACACACATTCATAGCCAATACATTTGCTTTGTATTTAACCCCCTAACATTGTAACTGGCCAGATCTGGCCAAACTATGCTACCTGCTTTATGTTCAAACTGGCCAGATCCAGCCTCTCACACCTATCCTACAATGTTATTCTGAAAATAAACTATCACATCCTAGAAATTCCAAAGCTACAAGATAATGCACGATTAATTGAAAACATTATGAATAAATAAGATTTACATATCTGACAAAAGTAATTCTGAATGCTAAAGGGTTGAAGATAAGAATAAAGCTGTTAATAATACTAATTGTGTCGACGATGATGATGATAATCATTTCTTGTCAATGGTCAAAACGACAAATTTATGAGTGTGCAATGTTCATGTCTTTCTCTAGGGGTATTAGTGATGTGAGTGGAATGAATTGGGATTGAACCAAGAACCCGAACCACATTGCAGACTTGGATCAGAGGGAGGCTTACCTCTAGTTCAAAGGCACTCATCACAATAATATAAGAATAATAGCAAATGACAGTCAAATATAGCACAAAAGGATGGAATTAATTGGTATACATACGAACCCTGTCCATGCCCAACCCCCTCCCAGAATGACACAACACTCCAGGAACAAGCCAGCATAGTTATGGTGCTATACCTTTTCCCCTTTTTCGCATCACCAATGTCATATAGGTGGGACTTGAAGCTACAATACATAAAGCAAACTTCAGCTGTGATGAGGGGTTTCGTTTGTTTTTTGTTTTTGTTTTTTTAGAGGTATGTGCATAAGCTAACAAAATAATTTACAAAATAATTTTAGAGTTTTACACAAGCAACTGGCATACCACTAGTAATGGGCTGCACGGAAAACATTACAATATCTGAGCCCCCAGCAAGATGCAAAGCGAGGCCAGGAACTGACCTCCTGCTAAGACCATCTTCAAAAGAATTAATCAGATTAATAAATAGCTATTAAATTTTGTATGCGCTATAAAAATCAAAACCGAGAGGAGAAATAGAACAAGAAATTAAAACTGACTTCATTGTCTAAAATAAGATTCTCAACACCTAAAAATATAAACTAAAATCTTACTAAATACTACATATATATATATATATATATATATATACAAATTAAGAGGAATAAGCACCAAAGTGGATTCCTTATATGCTAAAGATAGACATCAAATCGCCTTGCCACGAAGAGTATGTTCTCAAGAAAATTTCAGCAAAACACTCAGGTGAGCATTCTGTGTCTAGTTTTGGAAATTGTGTTTTGTAAGCGACAGACTATGCTGATGAGTTTGCAGATATTTGCATTCGTAAATATTAACAATCAAAACTATGGTACGTAGGTAATAGTTTTTTTATTTCGTATATTTTCATCTGTCTTGCTCATTTTTACATTCTGGTGTTTTGCTGAAATCTTCTTGAGAACACACTCTTCGTGGTAAGGCGATTTGACATGTATGTTAGGAATCCACTGTGGTGGTTATTCCTCTTAATTTGTATGTAATATAATTTTTAATCTTTGGATTTTTTAAATATGCTAAGCCACTGGTTTTAATTGATTAATATCAATTTCTACCCTCATTATTTAATTTATATATATATATATATATATATATACATATCCATTATCTATTCATTACACAAAGATGTGCTATTGCTAAATACTAATAATGGTTTCTTAGAAGAAAAATGTAGGAAAGACAGAAAATATGTATGGAGAGATTTAGAAAAGCAAAGAGACTACAATAGATGCTGGGTCCTGATTTTACCAAGTTTGTTGGAAGAAGAAGAGGAAGAGGAGGAGGAGGAGGGAAAGCAGTTCTAGCACGAGTTCTGGGAAAGTATGGACTATAATAAACAAGTCTGACAAGATGAAATAATTCCATCGGCCAAAATGGAAACAAAATATATACCAGCAGATAGAGACCAAGCAAATATTGAAGAAATATCTGACAAACATCTGGTAAAATATGATATAAGGTGATTAAAAACAAAAATAAGCAACAAGGACATCCAAAGTTAATGCATTAACTTTGGATATCCTTGTTGCTTATTTTTGATTATATATATATATAAATGCTTTATAATAATGGTTTCAAATTTTGGCACAAGATCAAAATAGTTATTGAGGGTTGAGGAAAGTCAACTGTGTCGACACCAGTGCATAACTGGTACTTATTTTATCGACCCTGAAAGAGTGAAAGGCAAAGTCAACCCAGGTGGAATTTGAACTCCTTCCGTAACAACAATAACTCGAAATAATTCGTAATGAAAAAAAGACACCTTTTTGCAGACACATCAAATAAATATATCCCAGTAAAGGATCAGAACAGAATAAAAGACATGTGATTGTTTGCCTAAACAATGTAAGGGATCAGTAAAAATCAAACAAATTCATTGAATAGAAGACAAAACCAAAGAGTGACTGACCAACAGAACCAAATCTCCTGAGAATTGTAGATCAGTGGCCAGAAAACTAAGAAATTTACAAAAGAGACAATGACTCAAAATAAGTTATTGTCCTCATCTTATTAGCATTAATTTTAGTAAATTAGTAAATTTTATATTGACCCTTTTGAAGTCAACTTCCTTTAGGTTATATCTGGTTCTATGATACAAATCTCTCGTTTTGCAGCAGATTTCAATCCAAACTTTACCTCTTGACATTGTGCCTTTTGTTATGTTCACACCATAAATATATTATTTCTCAGAGAAATAAGGCAATGCAGAATAGCTGTAAAAACAGCTTCAAAGATCAGGTAAATACCCTTAGAAGACGGGAAAATGTGGCCAGCAAACCACTGGAAAGAATCAAACCCTCTACCTCTGAAATTGTGGCTGACCACTCTGCACCATTATGCTAAGAAATCCTTTTATTTTATGAAAATATTTCCAAATATTTTCTTAATTAAAACCAAAGGAGATAATCTTGTTGGAAATGTCTTAAAATGGTTAAACTATTATTCTGTTTACTTATTCACCAAACTACTAAACTCCATAGTGAATGGAATGACCCAACCAATGTATTTTCACCCTATATTTCCATTGGAAACAAAATTAATTCTAACCTTGAGAATGTACGGTTTTTCCATTCTCTACAAAATCAATAAATGTGGTAATCAACAGACTTTCTACCATTTCTACATATTTATATGACAAGATAAAGTTAGCTATCCTGAGATCTCTTTAGCATTTAATCCAGCCATGTCCGGCCCAAATATTCCATCTGATTTAAGTTCAAAGCAGCCAGATCCAGCCTCTCACACCTCACCTACAATGTTATTCTAAAAATAAACACTTTGGTCAGTGAAATCTTAAAGCTTCTGGACAGGGCTGGGAATAAATGAGCATCGGAGGGAATAATCTGAATGCTAAGGGGTCACAGAGCGCAAACAGTTAACAGACCTTTCCAAAAGAGGTACAAGGCCTGAAATTGTGGGGGAGATGAGGGTTAGTTGATTACATCAGCCCCCACTAGTCAACCGGTACTTATTTTATCGACTCCAAAAGGATGAAAGGCAAAGTCGACCTCAGCAGAATTTGAACTCAGAACGTAAAGACAAACAAAATGCTGCTACACATTTCGTCCAGCATGCATTGGCCAACTCACTGCCTTCATACAAACAGTTAATAATGAAAACTGGGTTTATAAACTCCGTTCTACCAGGAATTCACTCCCTAGCTGCTGCATTCACCACAATATTCAAATATCCCAGAGAAAGGAAAATGCCACAACACACATAAGAAAAAAAAAAAAAAAAGGTATACACAAGGCATTTACTTATTAGCCAAGAATGAAATAAAAAAACAACTTTAGAATGATGTGGAAGGATTAAACCCTTTCCTAAATCAGACTCGTATTCAACCAGTGATTCTCTTCGAAGCCTACAATCAGAAGGAGATGAAGTCAATGTCAGTGAACAGTGATAACCTATCACAGTCACCATTTCCAGATACCCTGGTACCCATTCCACAACAAGATGACAGGTACAATATGGTGAGGCCCACAGACATATTAATAGACACAACGCTCAGAGAGAATTTCAGTCTTTTTTTCCCCACACACGTTTGCCAACAATGTGCACAAAACAATTATCTTCCATCTAAAGCTGCCAGCATTAAAGACAAAAGAACCAACAGTGAAATAAGCACTTGTTAACCAATCATCTAAATCAGTGATTCTCAACCAGGGTCCACGTGACCCCTGGGGACCCATGTGAGATTTTGTTGTTAAAATTTATCTGCAATAAATTGGTTATCTTTCTACAATGCACGAAACATTTCAACAATTTCTTTTTATACAATTCCTAATAATATTTTAATTTTGAGAATGTGATTTTTTTTTTTAAACATCAAATGGCTAAGAAGGGCTACCAAAGGGGTCCATAGGCAAAAATTGGCTGAGAAACCCTGAGCTATATGATTGATTAATAACACACACTAAGATGCCTCTCTAAGGATGCTAAATGATAAAGTTTACATATGTTGTGTTGGGGCAAGTAGAAATAGTTACGTCTCAGAGTTGGCAAATGTGCACAACATATAAAGAAACAAACACAACCAACCAATGAAAGGAACCAGAGTTTATAACAGAAGGGCTGGGGTGGGGCTGGGGGGTCGTTAAACTACTTGTAACCAGCACACTGCCGAGTGGATGCCGTTACTTACAATAAAATTCAACAAATGACAAACTATTAATGGAGAATGCAGTCAGATGACAGTATGAATGATTATTATTATTATTTATGTGTGTGTTTGCGTTTGTTACAATAAAGATGAATTTGTGTGTGTGTGTGTGTGTGTGTGTGTGTGTGTGTGTAAACTCAAATTTAAAAGAAAATATTTAAATAAAATACAGCATGCAGTCACAAAATATGTGAATGTAAAGAGTATTTTACATACATATGGTGTGTGTGTAGAGAAAGAAAACTAAATGAAACTTGAAGTTATGTCTTTTGCATGCAAGATATTCAATTGAGATTCATCATAAACCAGAAATTATTTTCAACTCAGAAGTATTAAAGAAAAAAAAAAACTGAAGGATAAAGATTAAAGAAAGAGGACAGAGTGAAGATGAAAGTAAAAGAATCAACACCGTATTGGCAATAAAGAGGATGATATTTGAAAAAGAAAAAAAAAATTATTAATAATAATAATAATAATAATAATAATAAAATTAATAAAATTAAACTCAATATTGCAGAGTGACGGCAATAACAGAGCTTTACATTGAAACCACTTACCTGGATAACCATGTGGAGGAACACCAGGTCCACCGGCTCTCATCCCCATTGGTGGTGGTGGAGGCCCACCACTGCCCATCTGTGGTCCAGGGTATGGGGCTCGAGGTCCCTTCAAAATAAATTAAAAAACATTCTCCCACTAGACAGCCACAAGTAAGGTTGATTGAAGTTAGAAAGAGGCATGCCTTCTAAGTCACCTCTCAGCATACAACTGGGTTCTCTTCCAAAACTTAATATCAACTCAAAAAACTTTCTGAGGTGAAAGATGACTGTAAAACAGAGGAAAATAACTCCCAGAAATCTGCTGGGTGTTAACAAACTGGAGAAAAATACCCAGTATCATACAGTACAATAATTTAATCAGGCTGAACCACTTGGCTCTTAACCTAAAGTTTCTGACATCAAGCAAGCTTGTCAGGTAAATTTAAGTATTGGGCTGACAGTAAAGTCACTTAAGACCCAATACACACAACATATACATTCATTGAGGTACAAGAATGAAACTCCAGTTGAGTGTCAAAATACATCTGGCAGCTGAAGAATAGATGATGATGAAGCCCATCATAAAACAAAGCATAGCCATAAAGGTGTTTTTGCATCAATTATAGCAGATTCTTAATATTGACTTTTAGTTCCAATGTTTGACATTAGAATCTCAATTCCTCTTATTCCAGCCTATTTCACTGTTTAACTTGTTGAAAATTTGTCACAGTTCCACCTCTTTTTTTACCATCTTCTTCACTACCATCGAGAAGGAATTACCAAATGTAGGAATGAAACTGTCAACTGAATTACCCTCTCCAAACTTCTTAAATATACTAAATCAGTTATTGATTAATCATTAGATTGTACAAATGACACCAACCATACTGATAGTGACCGTGCAGGTGCTTACATCTAGCCCACAACATTGCAGAAAAATGGGTGGACACTGAAGAAAATAGAAACTGAAAATGTGTGTTCATAAAGAGAAAGAGAAAAATCTCTGAGATGTAAGTGGCACACACACTTAAAATGCTTGACCATCAATGAATCAGTGCTTCTCTTTCCATTTTGGTAAAAGGAATATCTCTGAAAAACTTACTTTTGAAAAATTTAAACCTATTTATAGTCATCCAGTCAAATATTCAGCCAGAAATCTGAGTTGATAATTTCAGATATAGATATGATAACAATAACACTGGAATCTAGCTTTAAAAATATTTATACATAATAATCAATTGCTCTTTCTAAGTTGAATCTCTCTCTCTCTCCACAAAGCAACATCAAGAATATGAAAGGCACAACAAAAACTACATTTTTCAAAACTCTTCCTTACCTCCAATGACCTTTGAAACAGAAACTGAAAGACTTAACAAGTACACAGACACAACATATGCAACAGCATTGACAATAATAATAATAACAACAATAATCCTTTCTACTACAGGCACAAGGCCTGAAATTTTGAGGGGAGGGGAGAAGTTGATTACATCAGCCCCAGACCTGAACTGGTGCATATTCTGTTGACCCCAAAAGGATGAAAAGCAAAGTTGACCTCAGTGAGATTTGAACTTGGATAATAAAGACTGGAAAAAACACTGCAAAGCATTTTGTCCACCACACTAATGATTGTTTCGTTAGAGTGGTGAGATGGCAGAACTGTTACCACACCAGGGAGAAAGCTTAGCAGCGTTTCTTCTCACTTTACGTTCTGAGTTCAAATTCTGCTGGGGTTCACTTTGCCGTTCATCCCTTCAGGGTCAATAAAATACCAGTTAAACACTGGGGTTGACGTAATTGACTTATCCTCTCTCCAGAAATTGCTGGCCTTGTGCCACAATTTGAAATCAATGATTGTGCAATAATAATGTCAATACCAGTTAATAACCATATTAAGGAAACATTAAATTGTAATGATTTTGGAAGCCTACAGTTTGTTACTACACTCCTGGTCTCTCCACCAATAACACCAATAAATCGATACTTACCTCAATCTGCAATACGGCCAACTTTTAAATAAGATAAATAAAACACATATTGGCCGGATACAATTAAAATTATGTACAGTAGACTGACACCAGTAAGGTTAACAGAATGAATGAAATCATGATAAACAAAAAGGTAAAATACAAATTGAAAATTGACAAGGGTTCCAAGTTGATCTGACCAACGGAACAGCTTGCTCGTGAAATTAATGTGCAAGGGGCTGAGCACTCCACAGACACACGTACCCTTAACATAGTCCCTAGGGATATTCAGCGTGATACAGAATGTGACAAGGCTGGCCCTTTAAATTACAGGTACTACTCATTTTTGCAGGATGAAGCAATGTGAAATAAAGTGTCTTGCCCAAAAACACAATGTGACACCAGGTATTGAACTCACGAGCTTACGATCATGAGCCAAATGCCCTAACCACTTAGCCATGTGCCTTCACTCCTTTCCAATACCTATTTTGTCAAAGTCCTTTATTTTAATGAAATTTATTTTCAATTGAATCCAGTCACCTGCACATTTACACATGAATATTTGCATATTTTCAGAGTTTACATGAAATACAATAATAAAATATCCATTCAGGTCTTTACTAATTAGAATGTAACAAACAGGTAGGAGTCTAGAGTAATTTCTAATTTTTTGAATTTTTCTAATATTTTTAAAAATTCTTTGAAAAGAAGAAAAGGTAAAAATGAAGAGTGTAACAGTTATGCCTTTTCTCAAAAAAAAAAAAAAACTAAAACATTAAATGCAATAAGATGCAATTCCAATTATAAATTAATTACTAAAATTTTAATGCAAATGATATTAGATATCATAAACACCAAATAATTTGAGATAGAAAAGGCCAACAGAGATAACTAAAAGAACTTAAACGATGCATTTATTACTTGCTATACCATCAAATTACCAATTCCACAGCAGGGTTTGGTATATTATTACTATAACTGTAATATGTTATCTGCACAAGATAATAATTTGTCAGCTACTTAGCACTAGCAAGTCAGGTTAGTCTACTAAATGTTCAACACAGCAAGGGATCCTTCTTCGGTGTAATGGTTGCCTGGCAAATATGAGATAAGTAGTTCAAGTCCAGTGAGTGTGCATGTTGTTCTTTTTCTGTCTCAAAGGGGCGTTTATAATTTCAAATATCACAAGTCATTTCAGCTGGGAATAGATCCAAAGTTGCAGAAAAGAATTTCAGAAACCCATATTCCAACAGCAATATCAACTTTACTATTTCCTGTCACTGACCAAGTGATTCAGCCGTTTGACTAGCGCCTAAAAAGATTCACTAAACCCTTTGGTATTTAAACCAGCCATATTCAGCACAAATATTCTGGTTTTATGTTCAAACTGACCGGATCTGGTTTCTTACCCTACCATCATCAAAATAGCAAAGTTGTGAGATAATGCATGATTAATTCAAAACAATGTAAATTAATAAGTTTTACATTTGACAGAGGAATCTGGATGCTAATGAGTTCTCTCTTTAGCATTTAGATTACCCTGTCAACTGTAATATTTAATTTATTCACATTATTTTGAATTAATCATGCATTATCTCACAGCTTTGCTATTTTGATGATGAGATTGTTTATATTTTAGAATGACAATGTAAGGTAGGTGTAAGAAGCCAGACCTAGCTGGTCTTCACATGAAACAAGTAAAAGATTTGGGCCAGATATGGCCCTGTTTAAATGGGGTTAAGCTGGTTTTTAAACACACACACACACACAATTCATTCGTTTAATTGCAATAGCTTGCCACAGTTTGAAACTTCACCCAAAAAGAAATTGATGAAGAAGAAAACAATTCAATTTGGAACCATTACTGAATATACTAATACAAAATGGTACCAACGATAATATAAGGTACTCTTATACTAATAAAAACATTTGGGTACCAGCTGGAATACTCAAACTGCTTATATTCTAAAGTTTCAGAAGTTACACAGATATTCAAAATAATGTACAACAAGCAAAAAAAAAAAAAATAAGATTCTGTGAGGCAATTTTCAAACATCAAAAAATAAACTTGCTATACAATTCAAATATACATATCTGGAAAATTCACTGCAAGCATTTTTGCCATGTGTCATGAGAAAATTTGCTGTAAGAAATTTCACCGTATGGACAATGACAAAGTGTATTATATCAGAATCTTTTAAAATAAAAAGACAATGATAAAAGTTTTTATAAAAGCATTAAATAAGCAAGTCTTTAGTCAACATCAGAGATTAGGAAACATGATGAGGTCATTTAAAACATGAAAATTCCAAGCAATGCTGCACAAATAATGTACTTTTTGCTGTGGATTGTATTGAAGCATTTGTCTCGGATGTTCTGCATTAATATCGCTATACTTGTCCTTTGTTTTTGTTTACAGCAAATTTTGCTACACCAAAATTTCTTACAGTAAAATTTCCTGTAACCTCAAATATATACTTTAGAAAAAAATCAAACAAAAGATAGTACATGGCTTGAGTCTCTTCATAATTACTTGACAGAATTCTTAAAATGAACATCAGTAGATGGTTAATTGTATTTGAAGAATCGCATTGACCAAACAAAATAATGAAGATCAAACCAAAGTGATACCAAAATATCTTATACTATTAAACTAGCATGTCTGAAATACTGGGTCTATATTATTTAAAGGCATCTAACAAGTATTTTGGCTATCTTCAAGGGCAACTTACAGTTCTTTAAGACCACCATCGATTCTAAACAAATCCTCTGGTCAATCATAAACTTTGTTTCTATACTCTTTAATCAAACGTTTTCTTCTTTTATATTTTTTTAAACTTTTCCTTCCGCCATCTTGGTCAAGTACCAAGAGTGTTGTGAAATAGGATAGGAATATAGGGAAAATGTAAACTATATCCCATTTATGGTATCCTGCTACAATACCTAAAAACTTTCAGTTCAGATTCTATAAAGTCAGCTCAGAATTTTAGTAAAATGGGAACCAACAAAACATATTGAGTAAATTTAAGCTGAGTAGAGATACACCCAAGAAACTTTCACCAAAGTTTGGTTGAGTCTATTGGATAACATCGATGACTGTTTAATTTGGAATTACAGCAACTCAAAAGTATAAATCCTTCAAAAAAGTTGAGTTCCATAATAGACAGCTGACACTAGCAGGGTATTTATCACATTTTACTCCTGTTTCCATAGCTTCAATTTAGACATCAGACATCTAGCTACTA
>NC_068989.1:2770288-2773853 GCF_001194135.2 Octopus bimaculoides
TTTACAACTGAGCTGACATAGAACCTTCTACTCTAGGGATGTTACACTTCTCAATGCAAACATTAAGATTGGAAAATGGTTAAGACCAATTATATTCTTACAACTAAATTATTAATTAATTTTGTTGTCTCGTAGATAAAACTAATTTATCTACTTGATTTTCTGTATTTGATATTTGTGCCCCAGTATCAAGTCAAATTCTAGTGTAGATACAATGCAACTGCACATGATAACAATAAAGGAATTGTTCAGTTTTAAGTATGAAATGCTGTTAAAATGAATTACCATGAGCTTGGAGCTGACATAGGAATAATTTAACAGAATGAGAAATTGAATGGCTAATTAAAAGTTGATTTTAGATCAAAGCAATTGACATGTTAATACCATTAATGAAAGTAAACACCAGTTACATTCACTGGAGTAGTTGACAATGTAAATGGTAATTGGTTGTTTATTAAGGAAAAATAAACTTGCTTCAACAATTTGCACATAGCCATCGGCAACCAACTAAATTAGTTATTTTAATTTGATGGTAACTTTTCATTGGTGGTTTCAAATTTTGACACAAGGCCAGCAATTTTGGGGGCGGGCATAAGTCAGTTACATTGACTTCAGTGTTCAACTGGTACGTATTTAATTGACGCCAAAAGGATGCAAAGTAAAGTCGGCCTTGGTGGGATTTGATCTGAGAACATACAGCCTCAAGAAACGCCACTAAGCACTTTTTTTCCAGCACGGTAACAGTGCCTCTTCATTATTAGCAAGTAACATAAGTCATGTGACTAACATAGCACCACTTCCTGTTTGCCAATACTTTGACAATTGCAGAGAAATGAAAAAAAAAACAAAAAAAGAAAAACACTTGAATGATTGAAACCATATCAATGCTAAACCATATTCTTTGGATTCTTTGAGTTTAATAGCCATACCTTCTTGATATAGTACAATAGAATTCAACAAAACCATTCTGAACAAACTGTCTTCATTGCATATAGACTGAGAATCTCCAATTGTTAATAATTGAAAAACTCTTTAGATATTATGATGGCAGAAACTAAAGTAAAGATGGTAGGGCAGTAGCTATGACATTTTGCTGGGCACCTAAGATTGGTGGCAGAAAGTGGAAGAAACTACGTCTTGTGGGTGACCCTTAAACTGGGGACCTGGTACTTATGAGCCTTTGTATAATATTCCTAAATTGGTTTTAATCTTTTGTCCTTTCCTTAGTTTGAAAAAAGTACCAGCTTCAATGAACAGTGGTTTATATATTGAAGATAAGAAGGCACAAAACTGAACAATAAAGACAGATATTTCACCATTTTCTTTCACAAAATGATACAGACACATTAACATAAGCAAGCAGTGCAGGCATCTTAAGAATAAAGCCATGCTTTCTAATCAATAATTTTAAATTTACAAGGCAAATGGAACAGATCTTAGAATAACCTTCAGAAACACTATTTTAAATATTAGCAAAATACAAGACAATAGCAACTATGGCTGATAAGACTCAACTACAAAGAACTAAACAGCCAAAGTAACATCCACAGTTTACAGACACCATAAATGAAACACGCACACACACACATTACTGTTACAGTTTGTTTTTTTTACTTATGTGTTTTCTGTGCATGAGGTTTGAACATGAAAAAAATATACATATGTATATTCTTTTATTATTATTATTATTCACAAGATGGAGATTGAGTACCAACGTGGGCGATTTCTTTCAGGATGAAACCAATGGTAGCTTTGTTAACCCACAAATAAAGAATATTTATCCAACAATGCAGTGTTGACCACTCAGTCTCACCTATATATATATATATATATATATATATGGGTGAGACTCACAACCAGCAAAAGTGTTGAAAATAATTTAAAATTTCAGACTCACTCTAAATGTAGATTATGTTTCCAGGTTTTATGCATATAAAAACTCTCATTTTCAACAATATATCATCATCATCATCATTTGATGCCAGTATTCTATGGTGGCATGGGTTGGAGGAGTCAACAGGATTCAATTAACCAGAGGACTGTACTGGAATCCACTGTCTACACCAGGATGCCCTCCGAAACACCAATATTATATATATATATATATATATATATATATATACTATTTGTTTCAGTCATTTGACTGTGGCCATGCTGGAGCACTGCCTTTAGTCGAACAAATCGACCCCAGGACTTATTCTTTGTAAGCTTAGTACTTATTCTATCGGTCACCTTTGCCGAACCACTAAGTTACAGGGACGTAAACACACCAACATCAGTTGTCAAGCAATTGTAGGGAGACAAACACAGACACACAAACATATACATATATATCTACACAATGGGCTTCTTTCAGTTTTAGAAGACACTTGCTCAAGGTGTCAAGCAGTGGGACTGAACCCAGAACTAAGTGGGTGGTAAGCAAACTACTTACTACTCACAGTTCTTAGTTACCACCAACTGCATAATTAGTATATTAAAAAACTAAGTAGCAACAGAAGGGAAAACACAGATTGCATTGAGTACTTTTCCTTCCTTCTGGATACTTAACAGCATATATACATTATATACACATATATTTCCAAATAGTACAGACCATGTGCTCAGAGCTTGAAGGTTGCTTGGAGACACAAGGCACGCAAGAAAAACCTACCAAGACACATGGCCTTTCAGCAAGGAATCATTAGTAGCTCTGTTCTTTATACTGTGTACATTGAATTATATATAGGCATAGGCACAGAATCAGAAATTGCTATGACCTCTTTTCACGGGTGATAGTGGCATGAAAAAAGCACCCAGTACACACTGTAAAAGAGTTAGAGTTAAGATCGGGGCATCCAGTTATAGAAACCATGCCAAAGCAATCTGGAGTACAATGCAGTCCTTGGGACCATTAGGTCCTGTCAAACCACTCCAACCCATGCCAGCATGGAAAACCAACATTAATCACACACACACATTTACATGAATGTATAAAAGCAAACTATTCTTGCACAATCTCTTTCTCTTGTCTTTTGATGTGTATTAAAAGAAAAGAGAAAAAGTCTATGGAACCGGCAGACACCCAACAGAACTAAAATAATCAGCATGTCAACCAACACAAAAGATAAATAAAGGAAACAAAAAACAAAGTTGAGAAAGTAATAAAAAAAGCCAACCAATAAAGACTAACAAACACAACAAATGTGAAAAAAAAAAAAACAAAATAGAAGGAGGCAGGAAACGGAGACGCACGCACAGAGCAACAGAGGGTCGAATAAGTAAGTCTTACCTTTGGATGATTGATAACGCCACCATCCTTTTCCATTGAGTTCTTGTGGAAATTGGGCTGGCGGAACCGCTCCTGCTGAGCCGTACAAGAACAGTTACACCATGTATGTGTCTGCTGACAAATTCATGCCATCTTCACTCCCTCATTCACTTACACACACACACACACACAATTATATGTTTGTGTATGTAATACATACATTATTTACATTTGACGGATATTTGTCCTCATCTTGTTTGTTGTTAACACAACGTTTTGGTTGATATACCCTCCAGCCTTCATCAAGTGTCTTGG
>NC_068989.1:2773863-2776529 GCF_001194135.2 Octopus bimaculoides
ACACAACGTTTTGGTTGATATACCCTCCAGCCTTCATCAAGTGTCTTGGGGAAATTTCGAACCTGGGTTCTCATTCCTAAGGTATTTTTTGATGTCATTATTATCATTAATATTATTATTCAGGTCACTGCCTGGAATCAATCTCAGAATCTTGGGGTTAGTAGCCTGCGCTCTTAACCACTACACCATATGCCCGCGGGTATATCAACTGAAACATTGTGTTAACGACAAGATGAGGACAAATATCCATCAAATGTAAAATAATGACATAATTCCTCATCCCTTAAATATAGAACTATGCAATACATGTTTGTATATTTACATAAATATTATAAAAGAACCAAAAACTAACATCGAAAAAAAAAAAAAAACTAGAGAAAAGATTTAACAAAAAAATAAGCCATGCCATTAATTTTGTAGTTTGTTTGTTTGTTTACACCAGTGTTTCTCAACCCTTTTTTGCCTGTAGACCCCTTCCATTCCTACTTTATTCCATTGGACCCTTATAGCCATTCAGTGTTTAAAAATCCTATTCTGTTTTTATAATTAAATATTATTAGGAAATACATAAAAAAGATTGTTACTATATTTGGTGTATTGAAGATGTCTAAACAATTTATTGCAGATTAGCTTTAACCAAAATCTTCTATGGAACCCCAAAGCCCGTATGGACACCAGATGAAAACTACTGCTTTTACCATTTTTATATTTATTTTGAGATGCTCTGTGTTTGTTTCAATTAATTTTGAATATAATAAAGAATTTAGTAAAACAACTTAGGGCTGTGTTCTTGACATTTCGGTCCATTCTGCAGGCAAAATTGAATAATCCTGCAACAGACTAGTGTCCCATCCAGGGGCAAATATATATATATATGCCACGGAAACCAGCCCTTGGAGTTTACAGGGCTCAGAAAGGATTTTTATTCTTTGCCAAACCACTAAGTTACAGGGATTTAAACACACTAACACACACATATATATATACATCTTCGGTTGGCCTAAGGCTATAGTAGAAGACACTTACCCAAGGTGCCATACAGTGGGACTGAACCCAGAACCATGTGGTTTGGAAGCAAGCTTCTTAAGAGACAACCACACCTGCACCTATACATATATGCAGGTCAAATAGCTCCTAATTCAAATATGCATATACACACTTACATTCCGGGTAGATACTCAGTCTAGATTCATTCTTTGATATAAATCCATTTCTTTCAGAGAACATATATATATATATATATATATATATATATATATAAGCATAAATACACACACACATATCTTGGGCTTCCATAGAGTTTCTGTCAACCAAATTCACTCACAAGTATTAAGTTATATACTAAGAAGATACTTGCCCATGGTGCTATATATATGGGGACTGAACTCAAAACCAGGTGGTCGCAAAGCAAACCTTTTAACCACATGGCCACGCCTGCACCTATATTTAATTTCCTAAATCTTCTGACAGGGCAGAGTGACCTGGTGATAAAGATATGATAATGATCAGGGCTAGATTCCAGATGATACAATAAACTTCAAACCGACAAACTGGGATTTTCGTCCTTTTATAACTGCGTATCCAGAGAGATGGACTGAGTGAGTATTTAAGCAGCGACCGAAGTGACACAAATATGACCAATCAGAACTGACGAGAGACGTAACAAATGATTGGAGCTCATAAATAGATAAAAAAATAAATAATAAATGAAAATAAAATAAAATAGGGAAGAACAAGCATTTGTGAATCAAGTGTGATCAAAGAAAGAACAGTGACAGAATATTTAAGCAACCATCACAAGACTCTATATTTAAATTCCTAGTAATATAATCATAAAAATAAAAATAATAATAGTTGCTCAATCGATACATCTTAGTAAAAATTTCACTGGAGACAACTATAATCAACCATGTAAGAATCAAACAGATAAAGCAGATAATCCTGAGAGTAAATTAGCTTTGGAAATATATTCTCAATTGCAGTTACTGAGATCATATTGGAAATACTTATTTTTCCATCAGATATGATAATGGAAGCACTCTTTGAATTCAGAGTTATTTTAATGAGAAATTACATACATAGGTATTTTGGTTTGCAAAAATACCAAGAACAAATGATTTCATAAATTAGAAATGAAGCGCAAAATGGGAAATGGCCTCAAACTGCTCCCATTAATTTCCACAAATCCTGATTTTCATCAGCTCTTCCAAAGACGAGGGGGTAGAAAATGTATAATATACAATACGTTGGGTCTATTATATTTGGAAATGGTATAAACCCTATTCTCTGCTACACCTACATCTATCTCACATTAGTAACTTAGATCTTTTTAATTGAGGGGAGTAAAAAAAATTCTTTCAGTCAATTGATATGAGATTTTATTTAGAATTTTAGTCGCATGACACGCTTTAGAATTTTAGTCGATTGTATATACCTTCTTGATAGGCCATTCTATATAGTTGCATTTTTATTTGCATATATATTTTTAACCTTCTGCGTTTTTTTATATATGTATTCTTTATATGTTAAAAGCCATGGAAATATTTATATATGATCAAATGTATGGAAGCTTGTGGTGTTATATAAAGTCATTGACTCGAATTTGATGTTTGTTCTCTAATCAATGTTTTATATATATATATATATATATATATATATATATATAT
>NC_068989.1:2776988-2785272 GCF_001194135.2 Octopus bimaculoides
ATATATATATATATATATATATATATATATATATATATATACATATATCTATATATATATATATACATATATCTATACCTATGTATACATATAGATATCTATATATCTCTATACATACATCTAACTATATGTATATATACATATATCTATCTATACACACACACACACATTACCTCTATTTATACACCCACCCGCTCATACACAAACAACTAGAAAGTTGAGCAAAAACAAAACAAAAATAAACAAAAAACGTCAAAAATGTCCAAGTGAATTGAGAAGCACATTTTGGGGGAAAATGAGAAGGGTATGAAGTTAAAACATTGCCATTCTAGCAAGGTTTCTCTTCCATTCAGAGAGAGAGAGAGAAAGAGAGAGAGAGCAATTGAAAATTAATCAAGCTCACACTAATTTATGGAAGAAAATTATTAACAATAATAATAATAATCTCATATCTGCTATACTTAATGTCTTCGTAGTATTCCTCGAAATTACATTTCTCCAGTATTTCCCAATAATAAAATTAAAATGCATTAATTATATTTTTAAAATAATCTCCTCGAGAATAATATATATTTATATATATATATATGTATAATGCATTGTCTTTCCTATCTGCAATTTATACTTCACTATACAATGTAGCAGAAAAGTCTGACAAAATATAATAAAATAAAACTGCAGAAAAAGAAACAAGACACCTAAATACATAAAAACAGCAGCATACAAAATCCAATATATTCAATAGACCCTACAAGCAGCATCCACAGAGCTGCCAAATGCATTCTTACATATAATTTCTTTTGCCTATATTAAACAGCCAACTGCAATAATTTTTACCTTGCTTTTCCTTCTTCTCTTTCTCTCCTGCAACTACCACCACCACCACTACCACTACCACAGCCATCTTCTTCCTACCTTTACAATTTGTGTTTCTGTTTATTTTACTGTTGTTGCTGTTGTTGTCCCTTAATTCCCTCCTCCCCACCACCACCACCACTTTTTGTTTTCCAACTCTTTATCTTATATATTTATTTCTTCTGACAAGCCAAGCAGAAATTCCAGTTTCCTAGCATCAATACACACACACACACACACATATATATACATATACATATACATATATATATATATATATATATATACACAACGGTGGTGTTATTACTATTATTATTGCTGTTGTTGTTGTGTCACAGGCAAAAATGTGTTGGCAACCATCTTTTATCAGATGAGCAGTTTTCTTTCTTTTCATTGATTTATTTATTTATGTTGCATCTACTCAAACATGGGAAATAAAAGATAAGGAAAGCAGTTGCTCAATAGCTGCAGCTAAAACAGGACCATACCGCTTTTTACAGCAAATCTCCATTAGCTTACAGCAACCACAACAACAACATTCACCTCTTAACACTTAAAAGAGAACAAGACTAAAACTGGATGGGGGTGGATGGGGTGCCACACAACACACACACACAGATCTGAGATGGCAACCAAAGTGGAATTTCATATCAAACATTATATATATGTGTCTATATAAACACAAGATGCAGTTTATACAGATAGATATATACATACACATATATACACGCACATGCAAACACACAAATTTTTTAGGGGAGGGTGAATAAACAAATTTGATTAGAATTATTGGGTAATAAAAGCGAAAATTAATAGCAAGATATCACATAGATATAAATGATAAAATGTTCAAGTCTCATCTGCATGTGAGTGTAGGTGGGATAAACATTACATATATAAGCTAATTGGTAGAATGCATATGTGTGTGTGTGTGTGTGTGTGTGTGTGTGTGTGTGTGTGTGTAATTACATACATACACATCTACATGTATATTATAAATTATAATCTCAATTTCAAACACCCACCCACACGTATAGACTTCACATTCTATAGCAAGCTCAAATATCAATATTTTTAAACTACATTAATTAAATATTTTTAAAAATGGAAATATGTAGCATCTTGGTGGGATTAGCAATGTTCTGTTTCTTACATACGATACACAACTAGAAATAATTTCTTAAACAGGCACAAGGCCAGATATTTAGATTAAATAGAATCTAGTAAATGACTGGTACAGGTCTCGACTCCAGGAAGATGAAAGACAAACTAACCTACAGTGGGATTTGAACTCAGATCTTATAGTCAGAACAAAGACCTGTGGTCCAACAAAAGCACTTGGTCCAACACTTTAGTGATAATTGGGTGGAGGGTTTAAATAAGGTCATTTATTTTATTTTTACAGTTTATAACTGGTATATGTTATATCGACCCTGGAAGAATAAAAGGCAAAGTCAACCTTGGAATAAACAGAACTAAACACCATACCATAAGGCACTGCCCTATCCTCTAACAAAATTCCACCACATTATGAGAATGGTTTCAAATTTTGGCACAAGGCCAGCAATTTCAAGGAATAGGTAGGTCAATTGCATCGACCCCGGTATTCAACTGGTACTTATTTTATCAACCCCAAAAGTGGACCTCGGTGGAATTTGAACCCAGAATGTAAGGACAGATAAGATACTGCTCAGCATTTTGCTCAGCATTTTAACAATTCTGCCAGCTCACTGCCTTGACACAATAATAATAATAATAATAATAATAATAATCCTCTCTACTAAAGGCACAAGGCCTGAAGTTTGGGGGGAAGGGGCCTAGTCAATTACATTGAACCCAGTGTTCCACTGGTACTTAATTTATCGACCCCAAAAGGATGAAAGACAAAGTCAACCTCAGCAGAATTTGAACTCAGAACATAACGACGGGTGAAATATCGCTAAGCAGTTCACCCAGTGTGCTAACAATTCTGCCAGCTCACCGCCTTAAAAATAATAATAATAGTAACAATAATTTTAGCGAACCCTCAAGAAACTGGGGAAGGGT
Organism: Octopus bimaculoides; assembly: GCF_001194135.2. Taxonomy (NCBI): domain Eukaryota; kingdom Metazoa; phylum Mollusca; class Cephalopoda; order Octopoda; family Octopodidae; genus Octopus; species Octopus bimaculoides. The sequence goes on from NC_068989.1 coordinate 2,779,890, forward strand.
GGATTCCATTGCGCACACACACACACACACATTCAAAACAAATATTCAAAGAAAGTGAAGTTATGAAAAAAACATTTGTAGGTGGTGGGTGGTGGTGGTGGTAGTGGTGGTGTTATGAGACACAGGTAACAATAGTTCCATGGTATTTTGACACAAAGTTCAATAAGAATATGGAAATCTTTACATGTACATATCATAAGAATTCTGGTGTTTTTTAAAAGACTAAGAAATACTAAAACAACAAAAATTAAAAAAAAAAGAATTTCAAGTTAAATAAGGAACTAAAACAAAAATAAATGAAAAGAAACTGTGTTGAAGATAATGATAGTAATAATAATAATAATAATTTTCTTTTCTCCACAGGAATTTGACTATGATTAGAGCTCAGTGAGTTAATCAAAAATCTTTATCATTTTTATTACCGTCATCTTTCATTTTCTTATGCTTTGTAATTAAAATGAATCATGAATATAATAATAATGATAATAATAGTAATAATAAATAATAAAGAAAGAAAATTTTAAAGCAAAAACATTAAAGAAATGAAGAAAACTTGTGAAAAAAATGAAAAGAAATTGGTTACTTGGAAAGATGTTTAATGAAAATGAAAATGAAAATACAGTGTTGGAAAGTGTCGGAAATAGAAAAAAGGATGTGAAATATCATAAAAGAATATGAAAAATATATTTAACAGTATGACCTCAACGTGACAACAGGAAAAGAAAATGGCCAAATGCAAAAAGTAGAGAAAAAAAAGAAAGAAAAACATAAGATTAGCATCAAAGAGTTAAGAACAAGAGAAAACGGAAAGAGAGAAACAGAGTTGTAATGGAATTCAGCGTGTTAAGCACTGAGAAAGCAAACAAATAACAATAACATTAAGAAGAACAATTGTTTGAAAAAGAGAAAGAAGAGAGGAGGGGAAAAAATGAAAATTATACCAACAGCACAAGAACAAGGCGTCTTGGAAGATGACATTGAACTAGACAATGAGGGTTTTTGCACTTTGACAGCCGACCGCGATCTGACACTAACACATTCAGCACCACTGTAGGAGGCGGCTAGTTAAACAGTTAACTGCTGTAGATGTGACTGCAATTGCAGGGATGAAACGAGCTTGTTCTTCACAGAAATATTATTACTCTCAATAACAGTAAAAACAATAATGGTAGTTAGGAGGAACAGCAGAGCTGAGGGAAGACTGAGGCTACGTCAGAAAAGTATTCACAGGTAAAGGAATGAGAAGAAAACAAGGATAAGGATAATAATAATAATAAAGATAACAGGTGTAGCTGCCGTTGACATCCAGAGTTTATACATTTGCTGATGGTGGTGTAAGATCAAACAGAAGAAAAGAAATTTCAAATCCCTCCTCTTGTCTATAAAAACGTTTTGTTTCCAGCGTGTTGTTGTTGTTGTTGTTGTTTTTTCACGGCGGTTCAGAGTCTGTTTCTTTGTATTTTTTTTGTTCTTTCTTCTTTAGAAAAGAAATATTGTTCTTGCCCAACAACACCGACTGAAGCGATTTTGGACCATTAAGTCATTATCACAGCCAACCGAGACCAAAAGGCATGGGTGTCAATAATAACAACAGTAGTGGTGGTGGTGGTAGTAGTAGTAGTAGTAGTATCAATAATTCTTATGAGAAGGGACAATAAATAGCAGCAGCCGATTCATTGGATAATATTAGGATAGATGCAGGGGTAGATGGCAGTGGAATAATCCTGCGGAGTAGCAAGAGTTAGGCAGGCGACCAAAATTAAAGAAACCGCATGCACGAACGCACTTATACACACTTACCTACACACACACACACACTTACATCTCAGATTTTTGAGTCGACTTGCACTTTGGCTATTACAGATCAAAACGGGGGGGAGGGATAATGATTCTTTTTGTTTTATTCTATTTCTTTCCCCCCCCCCTTCAGTTTTATTGGTTTCAGTCACTTGACTCCAGCCATGCTGGGGCACCACCTTGAAGAATTTTTAGTCAAATGAATCGCACCACTCGGTACTTTTTTTTTTTTGTAAACCTGGTACTTATTGTATCAGTCTCTTTTGCCGAACCACTAAGTTATGATGACATATATTCACCAATACCAGGTGTCAAGTGGTGGTGGGGGACAAACACAAACACACACAACAGGCTTCTTTCAGTTTCCGTCTACCAAATCTACTCACAAGGCTTAAGGTCAGCCTGTGGCTATAGTAGAAGACACTTGCCCAAAGTGCCATGCAGTGGGATTGAACCCCAGAACCATGCAGTTGAGAAGGAACATCTTACTACACAGCCAAACCTGTGCCTACATTGTGAAGGAATCTTTTTTCTTTCCTTCAATTCTTCATGGATAATAACTTATATTTCAGAGAGTTATAATGTGATTGAAATGTAAATTATAGCAAAGAAGAAAATAAATAAAATTTAGGGGAAAAAAAAAAACAAAAAAAAAATAAGTACAAACAAAAACATGAGATGAAATGGCATCAATTGATGGAGAGAGTCCAAGAAAGAAGAGTTTATCCAATTTTTCTTTGAATTTTTCATAATTTTAATTTCTTGTTTTTAGAAATAAACTTGGTCAACTTTAAAAAGGGAATTTCAAACTGCAATAACACCATTGGCCAAATTAAAACATTTGTACATAATTAAAATAATTACTTTGGACTGGACACGGGACTAGTTGTGTTGAAGGGGGAGAGTTAAAAGAAAATCAACTGAAGCAACCCCCCAGCCCCTAGTATAACAACTGGTACTTCTACCTTTTTATCAGCAACAGATGAATTAAAACTGAAGCCAAAACCTCCCTCAGCAACCATTCTCAGTGTAATTTTCATTAATAATAATAATAATAATAATAATAACAATAATGATAGTAATATTAACATAAGCACAAGGCCTTAAATTTGGAAGAAGGGAGTAGTCAACTACATCAAACCCCCCAGTGCTTGACTGGTGCTTATTTTATTGACCCCGAAAGGATGGAAGGCAAACATCCACCTCGACAGCATTTGAACTCCAAACCTAAAGCCAAAAGAAATGCCACTAAGCATTTTGTCTGACTGACTAATGACTCAGCCAGCAGCTCATCACCTTCATAATCACCATCTTCGTCACTCAACGTGTGCTTTCCATGCTGGTATGGGTTGGACAATAATAATAATAATAATAATGGTTTCAAATTTTGCCACAAGGGCAGCAATCTTGGGGCAGGGGATGAGTCAATTACATCAACCCCAGTCTTCCACTGGTAATAATAATAATAATTGTAGCCTGATGTTAGGAATTCTTCTTTTCCAACAGTTTAATTATTTCATAGACGTCTATGAAATAATAATAATAATAACCCTTTCTATTATAGGCACAAGGCCTGAAATTTGGTGGGGCAGGATGGGGATAGTTGATTACATTGAACCCTATGTCCAACTGGTACTTATTTTTACTGACCCCAAAAGGATAAAAGGTAAAGTCGACCTCGGTGCAATTTGAACTCAGAACACAAAATGTGCCAACGGTTCTGCCAGCTCATCACCTTTTACTTTAATGATGATGATGATGATGATCATGATGATGGTTGCTCCTGTCAATTTCAACATGTGAGCATTTGAAGGAATATTAATTAATTAATAATAATAATAATGATAATAATAATAATAATCGATGCACTAACACCAAATGGGTGGAATTATGCCTGTGTGTGTATATATTTTGATAAACCAAGTGAAAACATAAATAAAACTGGTATTAACATGTGATAAACATTAAAAGTAACAAAAACATAATTATTAAAAGAAATTATATTGTTTTTTTTTTTTAAATAACCAAACAGTGAAAAATAAAAAAAAAACATGCATTAAATAAGAAAATGTCAGAATTGGTGAGAAACTATTGGAAGAGGTGAAAAAAATAAGCAGAAATAATATCTTAATGGCAAACCAATTAAGGGTGCAAGAGCTGGTGGAGATTAGGGATTATTAAGGACTAGGATTAGGGTGCAGAGATTTTGATGGATGTTAGAGATTAAAATGCAAAAACACAACATTAATCGTTTGAGATTAGTACAATATGGATTTAACAACAAATAGAAAGACCAAAATGTTTGTGAGCATATATATATATATATATGTATATAATATATATATATATATATATATATAATAATATATATATATTTAATATATACAATATATAATATATACAATATAATATAAATATATCCGATATAATAATATATATAATATACATATATTATAATATATATATATATATAATATATATAAATAAAATACATAAACATGTGTTTGTATATATATATATATAACGTGTATAAACATATGTATAAATACATGTATGTGTGTGTGTGTGTTGCATGTCTCGTTTCTCTGTTTTTTCGTTGTTCAAAAAAAGTTTGTTTTCTGTTTTCGGTGGTGCATGGAGATTCTACATTTTGTTTTTCTTTTTTTTTTTTCTTTTTTGAAACCAAATCATGGTGATAAATGAAGACAGATGCACTTGCAACAAGAATTTCTACACACACGTCTTTGGGACTACAGGATTATCTAAGGTTTTGTGAAACAAAGTATGTCTCCGAGGAGGAACAAAAAGAAAGTGAATCAACTAGCACCACCGCAGAGAGAATAAGTATTCTCTAAAACAAGGGAGGACCAACATGCTGACTGCTTTTGCAGATTTTGAAGATTGCAGTCAAGTTAAATTCTTGGAAGCATCACCAGAAAGGTTTAGTTAGGATTGTTTTTAACGTGGCATCAAAGATAAATAATATGAAGTTAAAGAAGTGATTTTAAATTCTCAATCGCAGAATAATGCTAATAATATAGCCTGAACAGGATAAACTATCCCTATTTTGCAGAGAAAAGTGTAGGGGGCTCTGCAAAATAGGGGTAGTTTATCCTGTTCAGGCTATATTATTAACATTATTCTGCGATTGAGAATTTAAAATCACTTCTTTAACTTTCTAAAAGACTTCTCAACGTTTCTAAAAGCAAACTTCGTTTGTTTATTTACATTTGTCGTAATTTGAAATAAATAATATATATATATACATATATATAAATAATGGAAATGGTTTAAGATTTTTAAGTGAAATCTAGAGGTAAAAATAGAAAAGTATATTTGTAGAGATAATACTCTATAATATTAGAGAAGTATGTATTTCTGGTGTTTTGTCTCATTTATATAAATATATAATCTCATATACATATATACCTATATACATATTTACACACACTATATATATATATATATATATATATATATATATATTTTTTTTAATATAAAAACAGTTATTAGAACATTAGTAAAAGAAACATCAATGAGCAGTGAGTGATAGTGACTAAAACACAATAAAGGATTATTCATTAGT
>NC_068989.1:2785757-2789326 GCF_001194135.2 Octopus bimaculoides
ATATATATATATATATATATATATATATATGTATATGCATGTATATATATCAACACACACACAAATTAAAAAGGAGAAAGAATTATTTAGACTGATGCCAATGGCAACAATAGAATGTTTGTTAAAAAAAAAAAAAGTGAGATGAGGTACTTCTTTGCAGTTGTGTGTAATTAAAATGAATATTTAGGGTTGAGAAAAAGAAAATTAGTCTGGATTTAAACAAGATTTTTCTAGTATTCTAGAGAGAAGACTTTCTCAAAGGAATGGCACCCAACTAGCTTCAATGGCAGACAACTAGATTTACAGTTTAAACAGTTTATCTAGTCTTATTTCTTAATTCTCCAGAACAAAGCACAAACTGAGGCTTCTATGGTGATTCCATTAAAATTCCTTCCAGGTACAAGAAAACATACATTCTCTCAGCTTTAATACCGAGAAGTATTTTAAAGAAAAACTTTATTAGTTTTACAAGTATTTTACTAGTTTCAGACATTCAGCTGAGGCCATGCTACAGCACTACCTTCAAATGTTTACTTTTTTTACACCCATAAATCTACCAATACTAATTATAATTTGGTTACTTATTTTATTGATTTCTGTCCGCCGTGTCTCATAGGTTATGGAACAATGTAAACACAAACATTTCCACAATGATTTTCCAAAGCATCCAAATTCCACTCACAAGAATCTTGTGAGATATATATAGATATATAGATATATATAGATATATATATTACACACACACACACACTTATAGCGAAAATCTTCATGTGAAAAGACCTTGCTTCATGCATCTATAAGAACTTGTGTTACTCCATACACCTACATTATAAATCTTTATTATGTGATTATGGCATAAGCCATGGTTCACCCGAAACAGCTGTCAAGATTAGACTATTACAGAACATTGTCTTTCATGTAAATATACCCATGAAGCCTTCTTGCATTTATATGTTCATGTGTAGAATTAGCAGATTCCAGTACCAGATATTGAAGTCTACCTAATGTGTGAAATAACTATTTAAAATGCAAAAATTTATTTTTCTGCTTAAACATTAAGGAAGAACGGGTGAATGATTGAAATGATCTGATTTGTGAAATTGAAAATTAAATTTCAAAAAATAAGACAAATAGAAAAAAAAAAAAAATCAAAATGTCACATTGTGCACAATTTTTTTTTTTTTTTTTTTTAAAGAAAAATTTTAATTTATGAAGGGAAAAAAAAATACACAGCAAAAAGTACCACTTCAAATCAATATTTAGTATAAAATGGATGCTATACAAAAGATGTATTATCCTTAGATAGACTTTTGATAAGCAATAAAATCAATTATGACTCAGAGCTAAAATAAATCTATGGCATTATGTGATCCTATATAATATTGATTCATTATATTGGAAGAATGTGGGTTTAGAATCACTGAGAAAGGAAATTAGACTGCATGACAATGCATGCTTTTTTCTTCTGGGTATTCATCAGAAACAACTATAATGGTTCCAGTGAAAGAGTCTCAGACAGTCGAGGCTCACCAGCAGTTTGCTTCTATTCTATGCTAAGAATTATGTTCAAGGACAATAATGACTCTCTACAGAGTTTCAGGCAGAAGAATAAGCACAAGACTTAAAAAGTGAGTCCTGGGGTCAAATTGTTCAGCTAACAATCCTTCAAAACAGTGCCCCGGCATGGCCACAGTCCAATGACTGGAACAAGGATAAAAAATATTAGGTAATTTTTTTTTCTTTAAGATTATATATAAATTATATTATATATTAGATTATGATTTTATATACACACACACATAAAGGAGGACTCCGTCAGTTACGACGACAAGGGCCCCAGCTGATACGATCAACGGAACAGCTTGCTCATAAAATTAACATGCAGGTGGCTGAGCACTCCACAGACACGTGCACCCTAAAGTAGTTCTCAGGGAGATTCAGCGTGACAAGGCTGGCCCCTTTGAAATACAGGTACAACTCATTTTTGTCAGCTGAGTGGACTGGAGCAATGTGAAATAAGGTGTCTTGCTTAAGGACACGATGCGTCGCCGGGAATTGAACTCACGACCTTACGATCATGAACCGAATCCCCTAACCACTAAGCCACATGCCTTCAACACACTCACACACATAAGGCACAAGCTCAAACTTTATTGCAGGTCAAGTACTAATCCTACACAAGGCAAGGTACATAACTCTGTTTACTTTGTGTCTCGACTCATCTGCCAAAACATCTTCCACACCAGATACTTCACAGCTAAGTGCTTAAAAAATTATCAGGTCTATTCTCACGTGGAAAGATAGAATTAAAATCGAAATATGTTATGCGCTCGTTTTTATAATCAGTTTTTGTGAAACAGTCTATCAGAATACATCTTGTGCATCTTTCCATTTTAAACTTGGCATCTACCATGCATGGTATGGAAAAAAAAAAAACAAAGAACAATTTAAACAGGAAATCGTGAGCAAAACAATCAACATGTAGCAAATGAAATGGCAATCATGGAAAAAGCAGCACAAAATTGTCTGGACTATTTACCTACAAAGAAATGAAAGCAAGAAAGCATTTGGCACACACAAACAGAAAAGAAAACCAAGCAAAAGATGAGGAAAGGGTATGAAAAGGGATGTGGAAAAGGGGTGAGAGTTGAAAGGGTGAGAGTTGAAAGGGTGAGAGTTGAAAGGGTTTTGAGTATTGTTGCTTTTATGTGAAAACTGGAGGGAACCTGTCAGGATTTATAAATGTGGGGACAAAATACACTGGGAGAATTATTAGCATCAAGATGCTTATCGACAAATACTCCTTCCCACTTCATACGGTGAATCGTCAGGGTCGACCGTTTCACCTCAACATTACCATTTTCACCATTTTCCAGCGCCGTCCAATCACATCCATTCTCCTCTCTCCTAAAACATAACCATGTAACTCCTCTTCTGCTTTGGCCCTTTTCTCTCATACTTGACCCTCTTCCTTGCATAAAGTCAGCCCCTTGATGTTCATAGTCTTGTAAGCTGCATGGCAATCACACAAGAACTGGTGGCATGAAAAAACACCCAGTAAAAGTTGTCAAGCGGTTGGTGTTAGGAAGCGCATCCAGTTGTTGGGGAAATGCTAAAGTAAACAGTGGAATACAATGTAATCCTTGCACCCATTGGATCCTGTGAGACTGTCCAACCCATGCCAGCATGGAATATGGACATTAAATGATGAAGAAGATAAGTCCAGCCCCTCCAGAGTCAAAATCACCGCCAAAAAATTTCTTTTTTGAATTTATGTTAAAAATATTTATTATTATTATTATTATTATTATTAATAATAATAATTCTGGACAATGTACCACATGTGCTTACGTTTCCCTAAAATATTTTTTCTTTGTTTCATATATTTCATAAAATGTCCTAATTTTTTTAATTTTTACTTGTTTTAGTCACTGGACTGCGACCATGCTGGGGCACTACCTTGAAGTGTTTAGTCAAAGAAATCGACCCCAGGACTTATTCTCTTAGTCTCTTTTGCCAAACCACTAAGTTACATGGATGTAAATAAACCAATACTGATTGTCAAGCAG
>NC_068989.1:2789336-2796253 GCF_001194135.2 Octopus bimaculoides
GGGGGGTGACAAACACACACAGAGTTTTCCTCAGTTTCCATCTACCAAATTAACTCACAAGGCATTGGTCAGCCCAGAGCCAGAATAAAAGACACTTGGTCAAAAATGTTACACAGTGGGGGATTGAACAAGAAACCCTGTAGCTGCAAAGCAAGTTGCTTAACCACATGGCCATGCCTCATAACATGAGAAGATGCAAGTGCTAGCATTATCTCCCTTGTAACACTTAAACCCCCTGTTGTGACTATTAACAGTAAACCTTAACACAAGCCCTGTGAATGGATTTGGTAGACAGAAATTGAAAGAAGCCCATCATATATATATACATATATATAGATAGATATTGTTGCTATTATGCAAAAGTGTCTTAAGTCCAAAATATTGCTTTTTTACCATTCCATTTCTTTTTACATTCAGCTTTGTTGGGTGCATAAAACCGCAACACCATGCATGTACAATATTTTCAGTCAGAAATATTTTTGTAAAACTGTCGTATGTGAGACTTACTACATTTTTGAAAGATGCTAAACTGTTCTGCTACACTTTGACAATTCTCATATCTTGGCATCTGAAGCAGCTGGAGATACAATATTTTGAGCAAAAGAACTGGCAATTGCAAGCATTTGGCCAAATTTGGACATATGGCAGTTTAACAGAATAGCAACGATATATATTTGATTAATAAGAGAGACAGAAGATGGAAGATACGAGAATCTTTATTGATCACAACAATTGTTTTAACCCATCTAGCATCGATCTCTTGTGTGTGGGATACTGAACAGCTGGTGCGATGGGTCAAAACAACTGTAGTGATCAATAAAGATTCTTATATCTTCCATCTCTCTCTCATTAATTAAATCCCTAAAAAACACTAAGCCAGTGAACATGCTTTACCGGCAAACCACCGGACGCATACCATACACTTTTTTAATGATTAATAATATCTGTTTGTCCCCACATCACTGCTTGACAACCGGTGTTGGTGTTTATGTCCCCATAACTTAGTGGTCCAGCAAAAGAAACCAACAGAATAAATACTAGGCTTAAAAATAAGTCCTGGGGTTGATTTGTTCAGTTAAAACACTCAAAGGCAATGCAGCAATCAAATGACTGAAATGAATTGCTGTAGAGTAGATGGTACAAAAACAACTAGCACTCCGTCAGTTATGGCAATGAGTGCTCCAGCTGATCCGATCAACGGAACAGCCTGCTTGTGAAATTAACATGCAAGTGGCTGAGTACTCCACAGACACGTGTACCCTTAACGTAGTTCTCAGGGAGATTCAGTGTGACAAGGCTGGCCCCTTTTGAATTACAGGTACTACTCATTTTTGCCAGCTGAGCGGACTGAAACAACAGGTAATACAAGAACAGGTGTAATATTACAATTAACCCTCTTGTATTTAAACCTGCCAAAATAGTCTACCTGCTTTATATTCAAACTGGCCAAATCCTGCCTCTCACACCTACCCTACACTGTTGGTGTAAAAATAAACAATCACATCACCAAAATCTCAAAGCTACAAGATAATGCATGGTTAATTCAAAACAATGTGAATTAATAAGCATTTGATAGAATAATCTGAATGCCAAAGGGTTGCACCTCCTTTACATCCTAAACAATCCAAGCTGAGGAGAACAAATACCCTACACATACCTGACTATGACAACCACATGATAAACTATCCATTAATTACCCTCTTATAACCTATCTATCATTATAACAGTAACAGATTTCATAAACACCAGTAGAACCCTTTCCACTGAGTACAGAATTAAACTTCAACAACACCATCTCTCTTCTCAGCATCACTAATTACAACAAACCACCACAAGCAGCTGTCAAAGGGTAAATAAGAGACTTGGAGACGGATCTACAGCTAGAACTGAACCAGAAGCAGATTAAAACTGAAATGAAGAGATATTTTAGGGTTATATAAAGTAATAGGCACACAAGGGCAGGGAAAGGTGTTAGGCTTAATGTCAACAACAGAATGAGACGACAATCTCACATTGCACAAAAATGGGAGAATCTGCATTGTTGCTTGACATGCTAGAATAAGTACCAAAACATCCTTCAAATAGCACCCAACTGTCTTGAAGAAAGGACACACTGGATAATGTAATCCTAGAACAGTTTTCACCATACGTCCATCAAGCTTGTTCTAGAAAAAACAAGGTATTTTGTCCAACAATTTTACAAAAGCTTGTTTTTGATGAGTAAGTCAAGCACAATACCACACATTTGAGAGGAACAGTATGGTCTCTTTAATTGCCACCACCCACCCGTATTTAAATTGAAGGGGTGTGACCTAGTGGTTAGGGTGTTGCACTCATGATCTCATGGTCATGGTTTCGAATCCCAGACTGGGCAGTGTGTTGTGTTCTGAAGCAAAGCACCAGTTCGTTCAGAGGTAAATGAGTAACCCTGCAACAGGCTAGCATCCTATCCAGAGTCAATGTTGTGATCTTCACCACTTACACACCATGGAAACCCAGTAATTGGCCTGATGAGGCACAGGACTTGAGACAGGAATGGCCAGAGGTTGTTGATGTTGATGAACATTTAAAATGGTCCTCATTTTAATGATCCCAAAAATGAATTTTTTTTTCTTAGATAGGAACAAAGCTAGAAACTGCAAAAGATGGTTAGTCAATTCAACCGACTTCAGTTTTTAACTGGCACTCTACCGGTCCTCCAAATCAGCAGGATTTGAACTAAGAACATAATGAGTGCCACTGAATACCATAAGACATTTTAACACAAAACAAAACCATCGAGATTTAATGTAAAGTGACAGAACTAAATATTGTAGAGCAACTTCCCTCATATTCTAACAATTCTGCTATTATCCACAATTCTATTAATCAGTGATATTGGAACCATCTCAGAAATATTAAAGGAGAACATTTAATTAAACTGACTCCAGTGTCTGACACCTATTTATTTTTAACAGCCCTGAAAAAGACACAAGACAGTTTGCAACGTAAAGGGACATAACTAAATGGCGTCAAAGCATTTGTCAGGAGCTGTACCGATTCTGTAATATAATAATAGTTTCAAGTTGTGCCACAAAGGCAGCAATTTGGTGGGGGGGGGGAGGTCGTGAGTCAATTAGATCGACCCTCCGTGTGCAACTGGTACTTATTTCATCGACCTCGGCGGAATTTGAACTCAGAACGTAGCGACGGGCGAAATACTGCTAACGATTCTGCCAGCTCGCCACCTTAATAATAATAATAATAATAATAATAATAATCCTTTCTCCTATAGGCACAAGGCCAGCAATTTTGAGAGGAGAAAGAAATCGATTACATCGACTCCAGTACATGACTGGTACATTATTCTTTTCGACCCCAAAGGATGAAAGGCAAAATTGACTTAGGTGAGACTTGAACACAGAACATAAAAAAGAATGTAGGAAATGTTGCAAAGCATTTTTCCGATGCTCTAACAATTCTGCCAGCCTTCTGTCTGAATATGAATGGTTTCAAATGTTGGCACAAAACCAGAAATTGGGGGGGAAGGACAGGTCAGTTACACCGGCCCTAGTACTCTCAACTGGTACAGGTTTTATCGACCCTGAAAGAATAAAAAAGGAAGTCTTTTTTGAAAGACGGTGTTGTGTGATTTGGCTGTTATTTCTAGGAGAACGAACATCCGTCGTTGTTAACTCGACCTCATAGTTGAGAACTATGGCTGTAGTCTTTACATAAACCAATACCTGCCCCCAGAAACAATACAATATCCCCGTCAAAGAAGTTTCTAAATACTAATATTTCTACGAGTAAGTGAAACGAAACTGAATGGCACTCCTAGTTTTATAAAGAACATAAGCGACACACAAGAGCAGAACGGAAATCTAAATAGTAGTGGCCGAAAAACGAAACCAGGACTTTATCGGATTCATTATCTATTTGACAACATAATTTCTATGTCCCAGTCATAAATAACCACTCATATATATATAATATGTAAAATAAAAATTTCAGACAGTGTAATAGAGAACGAGTTTATGGGTAAAACGACAGAGAATGACTAGTGATGTCAATAGAATATTATAATGGTTGTGACTATGAATCGAAAGTCAACGGAAGTTATTAACTTCATCGGGAGCTGCTTTCAGACAATATTTTTATGAAATAATTATTTATGCCTTGTTAAATAAATAAAGAAAAAACAATTACTGCATCAAAGAAATTTTAGAAATCATTATTAAATGAGAAAGAAGTTGAGAAAATAGTTAAACTTGGTAAATTGGGAGTGCTTCTATAATTTCTTTTGTTGTTAAATCTGACCTAAATTTATTTCTAAAACCAAAAACAAATAAAGCTTCATAAAACAACATCTACTAATTGTTGAAGTTACCGAGCTGAAACTTTCCTATTTGTTTGTGTGTGTGTGTACATATATATACATATATACACATATATATATATATATATATATATATATATATATAAAACGTTTTCTGAAAAGTTATATAATCACTAGCAATAAGCAGAGTTCGACCGAATTAATACCCAAAAAATACCATGTATCGAGAATGTTTGGTAAATTTTCAATTTACCGAATCTTTTCCCCACTTTGTACACTCAAACATTATATACAATACACACACACACACACACATATAGATATATACACACATATATATAGACAAACACACAAATTTTGAAAATAAAATCCAGAATGCAAAATCTAAATGTTTTAGTTTTAATGTATATTATTTTATAGTGTGGTGTAATGAAATGAATTCTCGATGTATTTTGTGTTGTTTAAGTCTTAACTTTTGAAAAAAAAATTTCCCTCTGAAAAAAAAAACAGAAACAAAGGAGTGAAAAAAACCTCTAAAGATTAACCGTCTTATTTACCATCTTTATCCATCTCAGAATTTGATAATTCTTCGTTTGTCTGAGTGATTCATTAACTGTATATATGATCAGAGGAATAGTTACAGAATAATAAGTTATTTAATAATTGAAAATAATGGAGAAAGAAAGAGGGGAAAATACGATGTAAAAAATTGCCAGTAAAGTTTCCGTCTTGTTTCGTAAATGGATTTCTAGGTCGATCTAATATATAAAAACCATACAAGGAACAGTTAAATAAAGGTTTATTTTGCGGCGATGATGACTAAAACTCTATAAACAAAACGAAATAAAACAAATGTCATATAGAGTATTTATTATTCGGAATCTAGAACAAATTCTAGAAGAGATTTTTAGAAATGAGACAAGAGAAAAGATGTCTGAAGTGGAAGGAGAGAAAGAACTAAAGCGGGAATAGAAGTCTTTTAAGGGTGAAGTTTTATGGTTCTTTAGCTTTGCTTCGTCTGGCCTTGACCGGGCATCGTTTTGATGAATGATTTTGATTTTATTGGGGGGAAATAACGAAGAGCCTATTGTTTATTTATCAATAAACAGGCAGAAAAGTAAATATGTGCCAGACATGCAGGTAGAATGAAAATCGATGACTGGTGTTTTGAGATTAATGGAAAATAGGACGAGGAAGCCTCTACATGAACGTTCGATCTGTTAGAAATAACAACCAAATCCCACGCTAAATTACACTCTCCTGTTTAAAATAAGGAGCACGTTGGATAATGTAGGCCTAGATATAAAATCTACAAGATGGTCATGGTTGGAACGGTTTTGATCATAGCTTTGCTCGATCAAAGCTGACCTGCGATTTAACCTTATAATAACTCGAACCGCCACACGGTCGTTCCAGCGGCTGGAAATAGCAACCAAACCACCCGACAATACCCACATACTGTCATAAATATACATCGAACAATGTAGGGAACGTCACGGTTAGAACGTCTATTAATAAATACAATACATATGCTCAAGATTTATGAGATTATTAAAGATTATCACACCCACAGCATGGTTACCAAGAACATTACCGAAATATAACAGATACTAAATACTGGTCGTTAATTATTATCATAATTGAATTTCATAATGAAAAGGGGACAAGGGGTATTTAAAGCAAAAGACGACGTGAACCGAACATTATTACAACTGGAACAAATAATAATTATGATATTAATACGATATTAAATAAGGTCTAGATACGAGACAAATGGAGTTTAACAGAGGAATATGGCAGCGAATGGGATCCGTATTTCTTGGCAGAATAATAAAACAGAGTATATATATAAATATATATGTTACAGAAATTATATATAGATGGCTATAGTGTTTAATAATCAGGCCCGCCGGTTTAAATCTATTGTTGCATGGCATCATTCATCTTCGTCAAGAGTCCAAGCATTCTAGAAAAACCTGGAGATGATTCTGTAATTGTAATTCAAATAAATGACCAGCCTGGTCAAAAATTGTGTCACCAAGATTGTCTGGGAAATTATAAATTGGAGATAACGGTCTCCGTGGAATATTCAGCCACTTAGACTAAATAATTCAATACATATTCAGGCAATGTAACAACTGAAATACCTATCGCCATACATAAGTAAATATATACATGAATATATGGACATAAATAATACACTTATACATACAATATGCGTGTGTGTAAATGATAAACCAAGCTGAATTTAGTGAAATTTATAAAGTTAAATCTACTTCTAACTTATATACACACACACATAAAAAAAATTCTGTTCCATTTATACACACTCACATTCAGGTATGAACAATAGAAACTATTATTTAAAAGGAAATTTACGATAAAACGGTATTTAGCAGGAAAAAAAGGCGAACTAATAACCATTATTAATTAAAAATTAACGAAAATTTTATATAAGCTAGCTATATATATATATATATTGTTGTACTTGGGGATGGTCATGTTGCCAGTTTAGCCAATAATTTATTTTCTCTTAGTTAATAATTAACTCGGACAAAATAAATTGGTTAAAAGATACCAGGGTAGCAAAAATCACAAT
>NC_068989.1:2796417-2831275 GCF_001194135.2 Octopus bimaculoides
ATATATATATATATATATAATGTTATATATACAGACACACACGTGTATTACAACCGTCTTTAATCAGGGGCAAATTTTACAATCATTAAGAGTTATGAGCTAATTAACCAAAAATTAAAAATCCAAATTAAGAGGGAACAGAAAGGAAATATTAAGTATTCAATATATGCCGAATAACTTCCTTAAAATATAACCCAAAATAAAATTTATTCCTTTAATAAATGATTTAATATCAATATCCTAAAAAATAATAATAATTAATAAACAGGGAACCGGTTGAGATTGTTGGATGTAAGCATTTAATTTCATGCTAAAGGCATCGAATCTATCCACCCTTTGTAAAATCATGACCTTGAATGTAAAAGTATTAATGGTCAGAATAATTGTAGCATAAAAATCCATCCACCATTATTATTATTATTATTATTATTGTCAGCATCCCTCGCCACACCTCGTTGCATGATTGTAATTCAAATCTTATATAATAATAGAGACGATCTTCACCACTCACACACACACACACATCCACCCATTATTTCATCCTTCAAGAGATTCCTCCTGCCACAATAAGAATGTGTTAGAAAGTGTAAGAGAGGGGGGAGACAGGGACGTGTGTGTATATATATATATATATACACGGTGTGTGTGTGTAATATGAGTGTTTAATAATGTCGGGGGGGATTATTACGGATGGCTGGGAGAGAGAAAGAGTAAAAGAGAAGACAAAAGACGTAGATAGATAGGTAGATATATACATAGAGCGGGGGGGAAATAATTGAAAGTGAGAGAAACGGAGTTTGAGGAGGGGGGGAGGATTTAAAAAATAGAGTGATAAGATTATATGAAAATGGGGAGGGGATGGAGGGAGAAGGAGAAAGATATAGAGTTATAGAAGGAGGGGGGGAGAGAGATAGATAAAAATACGAAAGCACAGAGATAGTATATGAAAGTATGAGACAAATTATGAAATAGAATCTAATTTTATATAATTAAAAAAAAGAAACAAATATATATATTAGATATATATATATATGTAATTTTATATAGGATACTGTGAAAATAAATAGATAAATTTAAATTAAAAAATACATAAATAAAAATTATTTGAAAAAATCATTAAAAAAAAATAGATATGATGAGTGTGCGAGTGTGATTTTTTGTAACAACCTTCAATTCCTTCTTCCTCTTCGGCTCCGCTCGTTGTCCAGATACCATCGCAGACAAAAAGGGATTTTTTCCTCGTCGTATATAAAAGATGTCGCGTAGCCTTGCCTTGATTTTTCCCCACGTCTTAAATAACTTATATCTGTCTATGTGTGTCTATAATATGTCAGACTGTCTCTCTCTCCTTCTCTCTCGCCCTCTTTCTCTCTCTGATTGACCGTATCTTTCTCCCCCTCTCTCTGTATCTATCTACATATCTGTGTCGCCCTCTCTCCCTGTCAGTAAGGGGTCTCTCTCTCTTTATAAATATATCTCTCTCTCACTCTCTCTCTATGCGAGACAGTCCTTCACTTTCCTTCTCTCTCTGCGAGGCCTTTCTCTTTCCCTTTATGCAGGTTTCTGTCTCTCCGTCTCTCTCTCTCTCTCTCCCCCTCTCTCTGTCTGCTTCTTCTTCTTCTTCTTCAACTTCGTCTGTGGTTCTTCCTTCCTTCCTTCCTTCCTTCCTTCCTTCCTTCTTCTGGCTTGGCACAAACCGAGTTCCAAACGCACCACCCACTTGCAAACCCTGATTACATATGTAATATATTATTACTTACTGGATATCCTGATGGCGAAAATGACCGCATTGGTGGCGGGCCCTGAGGGGCATAGCGCTGCTGCTGCTGCTGCTGCTGCTGCTGTAGCGGCGGCGGCGGCGGCGGTGGCGGCTGTGGTTGCATAGTCATCTGATGATGTTGCATCCTCGCTCTCTCTTTGCTTTCTTTTTTCTTTTTTCTGTTAATTTTGAACCACTTCTCTGCTCTTCTCTCTTTCTCTCTCTCTCGCTCTCGCTCTTTCTCTCCTTGTCTGTTGTATTCTGTCCCTTTACTCCCGCCGCTTACCACTTCTCTACTACTGCTGGTGCTACTACTACTGCTGTTGTACTGCTGCTGCTGCTACTACTGCTGTTGTTGATGCTGCTGCTGCTGTTCCTGCTCCCGGCGCAATTCAATCTCGCGAGATTTTCGCCCCGGTTTCCGGGCGAGAGCTGCATAATAATTACAGAAGGATACAGCAGCAACATTAGCCTCGTTCTCACCAACAGAAGAAAAAGAAAAAAAGGGGGGGCGGAGTAAAGACAATTAAGCTCCACCCATTTTTTTCTTTTCTTTTCTTGATTATTCTCTTTCTCTTCCTTCCTTTTTAGATTCCTTCACTCACTTACTTACCTTCTTTCTTTTCCCCTCTCTCACATGCCCTTACTCTCTCTATCTTCTACATCATTTCACCTTCCCTCGTGGCTTGGAGTTTCTTCCTTATGTCTGGCTGCAGAATCTCTGAGATGCCATGCTGCTGGTTCCGTTGCATTCGTCCATTTCTAAGTCTTCGTTTCTTCTTTCACTTCTTTTCTTTTCAGAGTTTACTATTCTTTTTACTATCTTAAACGATTTCCTCATATTTTTAACGATAACCAGTTTGGAGTTTACAAAATTGGAAACTATTTCTGCAAACGAATTTTGGTTTTGATTCTTTTTTATTGATGCATGTAATAATACAATAACGCAAGTTACTCGAGAAAAGTCCGATTTTAGTGTAAAAATTCGGAGTATACTCTAAATTATCTGAAGATTTACCTGGAGTCTTACATTCTATGCAAGAGAGGCATAAAGAGTTGCGTAACGGCAACTCTCGTTCGCTAAAGTTGGTCAGCATATGCATTTGGTGGAGCAGAATTTGGTGTAGAATCGTAATTTTTACTCAGATAAAAAGATAGTAGACCATGAGACTGCATGAAGTAAAATTCTTTCGAATCTCTTTTACTCTTTTACTTGTTTCAGTCATTTGACTGTGGCCATGCTGGAGCACCACCTTATTGTTAAATATATTTCTATTGATCACCTGGAGAATTATAGCACTAGGATGTCCACTTGAAGAATCGTTACTCCTGGCCTGTTCCACCTGGAACCGTTACCCACCTCAGTTTTACGCCACCAGTAGAATCGTCACACCACCAACAGCTTGCTTCTCTTAAAGAATTGTCACTACAGCCTACTTCATCTGAAGAATTGCCAGCCTAATTTGTTCCACCGGAAAAATTGTCACCCCGGTCTGTTCCACCCCAGTCCACAGGGAATATAATTATTCAGTAACATAAATCTATTCATTTATGCTATGCATCTTGATTGTAAAATCTGAAGGAAAATAAACAGTAATAATATTTACACTGTGTTCCATAATTAACCGAAACAACATTATCTGATACGTGAGTTATGATAGTGACGATATTGTTGTTATTGTTATTTAACCCCAGCCTTGATCAAAGGCATTTTGCCTGTAACCAGGTCTGGTTATCAAGAACTATAATCCAATGTTACGGATGGATTCCAAACGGTATGATGTGTTAATTGAGGGAAATTTGTCTCCTATTTCTAGCAAGGCAAGTGACTGCATAAAAGTTCCCTTGATTGGTGGTTGTATTAATGGTAACTTATGATTCAAACCCTTTATTTTTTTTTTTTTTAATGAAGATCAGTGGTTCTCAACTAGAGTCCATAGGACCCTTTAGGGCTCCACATAAGATTTTGTTAAAATTTATCAGCAATAAATTACTTATGCTTCTGCAATACACAAAAGATTGTGGAGGCGCAATGGCCCAGTGGTTAGGGCAGCGGACTTGCGGTTTCGATTCCCAGACCGGGCGTTGTGAGTGTTTACTGAGCGAAAATACATGAAGCTCCACGAGGCTCCGGCAGAGGGTGGTGGCGAACCCTGCTGTACTCTTTCACCACAACTTTCTCTCACTCTTACTTCCTGTTTCTGTTGTGCCTGTAATTCAAAGGGTCAACCTTATCACACTCTGTGTCACACTGAATATCCCCCGAGAACTACGTTAAGGGTACACGTGTCTGTGGAGTGCTCAGCCACTTGCACGTTAATTTCACGAGCAGGCTGTTCTGTTGATCAGATCAACTGGAACCCTCGTCGTCGTAAGCGACGGAATGCCACGACGACACAATATTTTAACAGCTTTTCGTTGGAAATGTGATGGTACCATCTAATGTTCTTGGTGGTCCCCAGGGCTCTGCCACCGAAAACGTCGATCCTTTTTGCCAAGGTCTTCGTTAGTGGGGGGGGGGACGTTTCCACTCCACAGAGAAGAACGGAGAGGACCGATGCATTGTAGATAATGTATTACCCGCCTTTTCCCCGACAATGTTCAGGAATATCACCTGATTCTTATAAAAGCAATGATATTTAGATTCTAAGGAGAGAAACTTCAGTCTGTTGAATCTTTGTCAGTTGACTTCTCTAACTTAAGCCAGACGTCTTCGTATTCCACAAATCACATATTTGTACATACATGCTGCACCGTTGGTTTTTTTTTTCCGGAGTTTCCATGAATGTTCTTTGGACATCGTAAGGCAGAACAGCGTTGAGTTTTGTTTTATGTCTTCATTTAACTGGCTGATTCTTCAACTCCATCGAAGACCAATTCATCAGCTTTTTCAGAATCTGACGCAGTGCTGGATTATCATCAACCCTATTAAGTGCTATTTTGGGGAATTCTTTCCTTGACTCTTCTCTGTGATTTCATCAATGGTGACGGGACCCGATTACTCAGCTCTTGTATCACTTTGTCAGCTGAAGGAATTTCTGGGACTGGTCAACTTTTAGCGGTGTTTTATTCCCCTTTGTACTTGTGACAGGAACATTGACAGCGTTCGTAAACACCGTCTCTCTACATACGAACTGAACTTGATTCATTCCATTCAGACATAAAATCAAGTTTAAACTATCCAAACATGACTTTGTCAGGGACTGATGAAGTCGACAAACAATTAGCCATTTAGGTCTCTGGTGGAAATATGAATAACGTTTTTTTATCAGTGGATTCGCTGACCGACGAAAACACAACAGACCCAGCAGATTCTCAACTCATTAAAATCCAGTTGTTTCAATTTTAGGGGATAAATAATATATTGGAATGTCAGTAATATTTCCCCGTAGCCTGACACGTTTTTTCGTGCAAGGCGCTCGAAACGGACAACTATGCTTTTATGATGTACATTTACCACATGTCAACACATACACACATGCACGCGCGCACACACAGTTTCATCACCATCATCATCCTTTAACGTCTGTTTTCCATGCAGGCATGGGTTGATCCTTTCAAAAGGCTTTGGTCAACCTGGGTCTATAGTAGAAAATACTCATCCAAGGTGCCACACGCATTAATAAATCAAGTTATATCCATGGCAGGTTCAACTGACACCCATCCAAGCTTTCAATGGTTCTCCATTATTATTAATAGCACTGCGCAACAGGTTGTAAGCTGTTTGTCTGGTTGAAGGGTGGGAAAAATCACTGTTAAAGTTCCTGTTACCAAAACTTTCAAAAGCAGTAGTTCTCAACCATTTTAATAACTGGGTCAGATCCAAAACCTGGATTTTTTTCAGTGGGCCTCACCAAAAAAATAAATAAATAAATAAAAAAGAAGTAAAACAAGGCAATTAAAGAAACATTTATTATGTTTAATGGGAGAAGACCATTGAGGGCTGCTAGAAGACTGCTTGAAGGGCCGTGGATGAGAACTGCTGTTCTATAGAGTCAATCAATGCAAGTGTGAAATATTGCTATAAATCTAATCATAAGTAATGTTAAAACATCTTTTAATTTTCAATTGACACCAATTCTTAACTCTTACTAGTTTTGTTTTTTTCTGTGGAGGCACACAGGCCCAGTGGTTAGGGCAGTGGAATCACGGTTGTAGGATCGCAGTTTCGATTCCCAGACCAGGCGTTGTGAGTGTTTGAGTGAAAACACCTAAAGCTCCATGAGGCTCCAGCAGGGGGTTGGTGGCGAACCCTGCTGTACTCTTTCACCACAACTTTCTCTCACTCTTTCTTCCTGTTTCTGTTGTACCTGTAATTCAAAGGGCCAGCCTTGGCACACTGAATCTCCCAGAGAACTACGTTAAGGGTACACGTGTCTGTGGAATGCTCAGCCACTTGCACATTAATTTCATGAGCAGGCTGTTCCATTGTCGTTGTAACTGATGGAGTGCCACAATTGTCAGTTTTAATAGCAGATAAATTTTTAATGTTTAATTTCTTTTCGACTTGATTTTTTTGTTTTTCAAAGCATCTACAATTCCAAACTCCCAGCATCAGTTGTTAGTTGCCAAGACATTGCATCCTTTAAAACCTCCATGCTTCCTGAAATTCCCAACACTACACCTGGTATGCACCCCCACTCCATACGTATGCACACCTGTATATCATGACTCATACACTGTTCACCTTCCTGGCTTTTGTACATAATTCTATGTACTGCACATGCACCTTTGATGAGTTGTGCATTAGATGAACAATATTATACACCCAAGCAAGCATCCTCAATGAAATTTATAACCATCACAATATTATGAGTGCATTTCAAAAGAAAACAAAAACAAAAATAAATATATATATATATTTGAAGGCTAATTCCAAATATTTTATTTTTCTAAGATTAATGAATTAATAAAAAAAAAAAAAAAAAATTAAAAACAGGGTAATTCATAATTTTTTTTTAAAAACCCTGCATTCAATTCCTTTGGCTGTACATCACAAAATATATATGTATGCATGGAATTTCTCCTTTTAAATTCTAAATATAGATGTAAGTATATATATATGCATAATTATACACACACACACACACACACAGACAGTGAGAGAAAAAGCTTTTTTTTTTTCTGTTTATACATTTCATATACAAATTTATTATCTCTCTTCAAAAATTTACTAAATAGTTAAAACTATATATATATATATATACACACACATATATATATTAGTTGCATCACCAAATTAGTGGCATGGCATATTAACAGCCACTAGAACTAACAATGTTCCCCATTTTGGAAGAAGCTTAGATTCTCTTTGAGCTGCCTAAATCAAGTAAAATACATCCAAAAAAGGCAAATGTCTTTTGGCAGCTGCTAATGAGTTAGAAAACTAATTTTTTTCAAGGGAAGAAATATTCTATTTCAGAAATATACAATGTGAAATAACTGTTTATTTACATTTACATTAAAAAAAAAGTATAAGAAACACTTCATTCAATTTAATATCACTAGAATAAATTGTTTAAATGTATTTTTGATGCCCTTAATCAGTTTTCATTTCTATTGAAAAGTGTGTGTGTGTGTGTGAACAAGCATTTACCTAATCATTAATTAAAGAATGAACAGAATTGCTCAAATTCTGAAGATCTCCCAAATCAAGGTGTATCAAAAAAAAAAAAAGAATTAAAGAATATCTTGATTTGTCACTTATTTTAATGTTTGTATATATATATTTTTATTGTTATTTTATATATCTTAACAGAACAATCAAAGTAAGGTATTTTGTACCAACATTTATTTCCCCAAAAATGTTCCCACTTTATTAAAAGTGACAGAATTAGAAAAAAACCAATGTTGCTGGCAGAAACGGTAAAGTGCTGCACATAATAATGCCTGGCAGGATTTAGCCTCATTCCTTTTGTTCAGAGTCTAGATTTTACCAAAGCCAAACTTTCTTTCCATTATTTCAGAATTAATAAAATAAGTGACAGTCAATTACTAGAATTGATGAAATCAATTACACGTCTCCCCTCCAATAGAAATAAAAAATGGTTAAAAGTCATTATCTGATAAATTAATACATTAATTTTGTGCTAATTAGTTTTGATTGGCTGCAGGGAAATAATTTCTTTTGAAGAAATTTAGAAGTTTGACTTGAACCCAGTGTATTACTGGTGGTTGTTTTATCAATCTTCTCTTTCTTGAGGAATAGAAAATGGAATTTAGTTTTGGTTGGATCTGATTTTTGAAATGCATTCTTCCTCCATACACTTATCTTAAAAACCATCTCTGTTATGTTAATCAATGATGTCACATGACAAAGTCCACAAATCTAAACTGCTTCCACTTTGCAAATGTACTTTACAACCAATCCTAAAGTTTACATAAAAAAAAATCCAGAAAAGTTTTGAATTTCATCAGAAATATTAAATGTTGAAATAACCTTCATTACCATATGTGATTAAGATTAAGAAAATGGCTTATGGCATGTGGGAAAATTTGGAAAAGGGAGATCATCAGTCTGTTGATGTTTTTGTAACTGATTTAAATGTCAGAGTTTAAGAATTTATAAATATGTATTTAAAAAACAATAAGACATACACACACACACACTTTTTTTCAGTTAAAAAAAAAAAAAAAAAAAAAATCAAAAACAATTTTTTGCTGTTTTGTTCTGTTCAGCAGTATATAGTTGAACACTGTATCAATACTTTTCCTGAATAATATTAATGACATCCCTGTCTTGATTAAAGCTAGTATGGGAAAAAAAATTATATATATATATATACATATATATATACACATATATACATATACATATATATACATACACACACAAATCCAGATATCACATTTGCCAATAAGAATAATAGTTTTTTTATCAGTACCAATTATAAGATGAAGTAAGAAACGTTCATTTATGTAGTTCATACCACAACTGTCAGAATATAAATTTGGTCTCGTATTACAATACCACAGTACTGCTGCCAGCATGAAACAAATCTGTTAAGTCCTCAACTTGGACAAGTTTCTTTGCTGCTATTTCGTGTAAATAATCTTAATGTGTTTATTTGATCTGATGGAAATACCTCCCTCACACTTAAATAACAAACTTAAAAGCTGCAATAGACATTTGAGCAAATATGTTTCTTCTGTTAGATTTTTACATTCATCATCTGATGATTGAAATTAAAAAGCATTTAGAAGATGCTTTGATTTTTTTTTTTGTTCCTCTACAAAAATATACCCTTTTGTTGACATATAAGAAGCAATTACAGAAAAGAAAAAAAATCACCCCCAGGTCCTATCAAGTTGAACTTCCCATAAGTCTTAAAGCACTAAAAACTTTTTTGTCCAGAATATCTGCTACTGAAATTGCGGTGTTTCTAATATGCCCATGTGTCTTTTGTG
This sequence comes from Octopus bimaculoides, assembly GCF_001194135.2. Taxonomy (NCBI): domain Eukaryota; kingdom Metazoa; phylum Mollusca; class Cephalopoda; order Octopoda; family Octopodidae; genus Octopus; species Octopus bimaculoides. Next base: position 2,805,584 of record NC_068989.1, read on the forward strand.
CCACAAAATGCAATACTTTTAAAGTACATTTTTAATATTATTCTTTTACATTATTATTATTCTTTCACAAACTATTTATATGTTATTTTTTTATGGTTTAGTAAGAAGCAGTGATTCAGAATATTGGTTTGCTTTCAAACCCAAAACCTGATACCAAAGATGACGCTGAACTAAACAATACATTATGTCTACCACTCCCAAAGAGGTGCTTTATTTGACAGCTTATCCGGTACATCACCTTACAAGGTTCACTTGAATTTTAAAACAACCTTTCTAAAGAAAATTAAAAAAGAACTTTCATTTGATATTCACAGTTCTCACTATTGTCAGACCATTTAAACCTTTTTGCATTTAAACTGGCCAAAATATTCTGTCTTATGTTCAAACTGGCCAGATATGGGCCCCCTTACAATTACCATAGAATATCATTCTAAAAATTAACAGCTACCTCATAAAATTCTGAAAGCTATGAGAAAATGCATGATTAATTCAAAATAACAGGAATAAACAAGCATCACTTTGACAATGCTAAAAGATTAAAGTTTTGATGAGTTCAGATCCATTATACTAACACTTTAATCCTTTCCATACTATGTTTCAAGTTAAAATACATCACTGACACAATGTAGCTAAATTCTGAAATAAATGTTAATTAAAATGGTTTTATAAGACAACTATAACTTAAATTTATTGATATATCAAAGTGATGTTTCACACAAGAACTTAAAAAACTTTTTACAAGAATCTTTTATGGAATTTTGTCTCAAAACTATGAATTACAGTTGAATATAGGTAAAATATAAAGTATATTTTGTTTAAATATCTCCCTATAAATTAAGTTAGTAGCCAATGCGACATCATACTATATAGCTTAATAAATAACTGATAGCTTCAAGCTAATAAAATGTAGAGCTATAAAACACCAGCTGTTCTCTATTTTCCTCTTGCCTAGTGCTCCTATATATATATATGTATGTATATATATATATATATACATACAGAGAGAGAGAGAGAGAGAAAGAATACTGTTGTCTAAGAATCCATACACCAGAAAAAATATACAATTGTATATTTGTCAATAAAGTGGGTATATATTAAGTATACAGTATTATAGATCCATTACAGATGATCTTACCAACTAGTTTCACACAGGATATTAGGTCATCAGATGATCCAATAACTGTGCTCGTCAGAGATGGCCAGTATGGAACCAATGACAACTAGTACTATTGATAACTTTATATATATAAATAAATACTATCAATATATATGTGGTTGCTTAAGAAAACAGCAATAACACTATAAAGCAGTTTTGTGAGAGAAATATTTGCAGTTCATTTTACAAACCATTGAAATAATTGAACCACTGCTTGCACCACAAACCCTGACCTGTTTATAAGGTGCAAGTTAATTTCCTGGGCCATTTTGTTGGTTTAAAAAAATATTCACCTTTTAAGCCACCAAATTTAGTATTGTCAATCTGATGGGCCTCTACGATTTCAATCTGTCCAATTTCACTCACAGGGCTTAGGTTTAGGTGGGCGTAGGAGAGAAGGGGTGCGGGCTGGGGGGTATATTTTGTATCTAAACAATGTAGTGTGTACACTGGAATGCGTGAAAGTTAAAATTTATAATTAAAAAAGACAAAGCATTTAAGCAAGATATTCCATGATTTGATTTCTAAAAATTTTGTGCTGTTTTAATATGTATTGAGACATAATTTTTTAATAAGTGTTAGTATTCTTAATAACGTTACTAATACGGATAGTAAATTATAATTTAAAAAAGAAAAAAAAACTTTCTTCTGTCTTTTCAAGCATAAGTACAGATGTTTTGAATTACGGTGTGTGTGTGTGTGTGTGAATACACACACACACACACACCAGAGTGCTGAACCATTCATGATATGGTACCACAAGACGTAAAATGGAAGAGTCAAACCAATCTGCCTAGGAAGTGTCTTTGTTTACTAAATCAAAATCATTTCCAAGAACTCAATGGAAAAATAAAAGACATTGAATGTTTTAGGAAGAATGTATTCCTAAGTTGTCTTTATTCTTAGCAGAATCAATCCCAGAGAGAGAGAGAGAGAGATGAAAGAATACAGACTCTGCTTAGATATGAGCTTAAGACACAGAGGGATGAAAGTAAATCCAATAATAGTCTGGTACCATTTGTTTTGCTTCTGCCTTCGACATCAGTTTGAAATCTTTAACAGAAGATTTAAGCAAATTCAGATTATATCACAGTTAGATTATTAGGTGATTAACAAACCAACAAAAACAAAAAAAAACTCAATTTTATGAATTACAGGAGGTATTAAGCCTCAGCTTAAATATAGCCACGATGAAGACACTCCAGCCATGACCAACCTGTTTATGTTGTTTACTACTTCTAGTAAGACATTAACCAATTAGAAGACCTTCCTATGAAGATAGGATGGAATTTAAAGGAGATTTAGCTGCTATTTCTTGCAGAGGAGTTACCTTGTTAAAGCACAGAAGTTTGTCAGACTGGGTGTTTAAACCCAGTTCTTGTGGGGTCATCAGACAGGATTTCAAATCTCCCCGACAGGATGCTAGTCCACCCCAAGTCTGTTTTGCTGAAGGCCTGGAAGCTATAATAATCCAAGCAGGTAAACTGAGAGGAATAGAATCAGTGGTCTTATCCACAGACACAGATATACAATACTTAATGATAGAAGAACTTGTGATCCATGGCTTAGTAGTCCCCTACCTTATCCAGCTGATTATTTTTGGGTGTAGAATTTGAAGTGAAATACATCAGTACTTGTTGCATGAGATAATCATAGGTAAAACTTAGGACCAGGAAAGGAAATATTAAAAGTCAAAAATAAGTTCATAACATATCTAAGTCTGACGTAAATCAATTAGATTTGATAAATTATGTCTTCTGACAGTGTTCGTTAAACTAATTTCTTAACTGAGCTTGGTTAAGTTAGCATTTTGCTACAAACAGACTGAATATAATTTTGGTTCTTAACAACAATGCATTGGCAACTTTAGCTGTGATAATAATTTATGTTATGATTATTATTGACATTTGAGATTAATAGATTACAGCCAACAAAAATACAAATGGCTAAATTTAAATCCAGATAAGTTTGTTAAAATATCAAATACTTGTTTTCAATACCAGATATCTTTTCCATATTCAGCACTAGCTTCTTACAGTGATAATTAAAAAAAGACAAAGAAGACAATCTTTGTACAATTCAATATGATAACATTTTCCAAACACGCATGCACACATCCACAACAAATCACTCAGTTTTTTTAAAGTATTCTTAGATGAAAGTTAGAGAATGTTAAAGATGGCGAATCCCATAGTCAGTATTCTGTGATGGTGTCAATGAGTTGTTCCACTAACTACAAACGATGACTGTTTATTAAAATATGAAGGCACATGTACGTCAACTGGAAATTAATTGTAAACAATTGATTTTTATGTATTCAACACTGCATAACAGAAAAACTGAGTCTAAAAAAAAGTCTTGTATAGATAAGGAGTATATGTATAACTGAATATATACATACATACATACATACATATATATATACACACACACACACATATATATGCATGTATGTATCTTAAAAAAGATACACAATAGAACCAATATTAAATGTATCACAATTTTGATTCATAATAAAGTAATATTTTCTTATATATAGTAAAATTATTCAAAAAGATTAGCTATTCAAAAAAAATGTAAATTTTCAATTTATTCTTTACATTTTTTTTAACACTGAAGTTTTTGGTACTGTCAGTTTATCTGAGAAGAATGTATTTCACAAGAAACTAGTTGTAGTTCTAAGACTTATTGTTATTTATGATTTTAACTTTCATTCTGGATTTAAAAGAAATTCTATAGAGAGCCATTTGTGATGGTTTGTGGATTAAACATTCTGGTAGCAATACATTTTGTGGTATCAAGAGTGGCACAGAGTGGTAGTCGAGAATCATGTCAAGATTTTCTTGTTAACTGTGCAAAACATTAACTGTAAGTCAAATTGAAAGACAATTACAAGAAATCTTGTAGAAAAAGAGATAAAAGTGTCTCCAAGATTTTTGAAAAAAAAAAAAAAAATTGTGCAACGACCCGATTGCTTAAATAGTTAAGCTAGGTGTAAGCTAGGCCACTACTGTTTGATAGGTAAACAGAATCCCTCAAAGACGAGAGAAAGTGTACACAGGTTTTCTGGGATTGAGACAATATTAGTTACAATTTGACTGGGAACAGACAACAGTGAAATATGGCCAAGACCCAATCATTTCAACTTTAGTAAGTAAGCACTAGCAGACTTGTGTGCAAATCCTCAAAATCTCAGTTGTCCCCTTTTCCCACCATCTTTCTAGTAGAATACATGTTGCACTAGGATGGATGATGGTTAAAATGGATGGATTGATTAAAAGAAATGAATGCAGAGAAATCAGTCCTGTTTGTTGGGATCCAAACCTGAAAAAAATCAAAAAAAAAAGATCCCTGATTAAAACTAATATCTTGTTAGATAAAGAAATAGAGAAGACAACTGAAACACAGATGAAAGAAAAGACTAGGAAGGAATATCACAGGTGTATTAGGTTAATAATCCGTAAGTGAGTATGAATTTCAAGAAGACCCATTCTACTCACGAAGACCTACCTACTACAGCAGCATCGTTAATGTTCCTGTCACATAAAAAGGCCCCGTGCTGGTACCATGTCAAAAGACACCAGTGCCAGCGTCATTTAAAAAGCCACCTTTTGCTGGTGCCACACAAGGAGAGCGCTTGTGCCGCTGCCGCACAAAGAGAGCGCATGTAACAGTGCCACACAAAGAGAGCGCTTGTGCAGGTGTCACACAAAGAGGGTGCTTGTACCGGTGCCCACAAAGAGGGCACTTGTGCCGGTGCCACATAAACTATCAAACTATCTGATGTGGCGTACCAGCATTTTTTTTTCAATGTGCCAGGTAATATTTCTTAGTAATATTAATTTATACCGGAAACAATATATATAATGAATATAATAAAAGTTGACAATTTTTTTTTTATCTTATATTTATTTTGTAAATAAATAATACAATATTACATAAGCATTTTATAATGTTTCTTTCTTTTCTGGAAACTTGCCACGTACCAGCAGCTGATGGCTTGCGGACTGGTGCCAGTCTGTGGACCATCACTTTGAGTACCACTGCTTTATGTAACTAGAAAAATATAAAGTATTTATTGTAGAACTAAAAAAATATCTAATTAAGAATTTACACGAAACTTAGACACAGCTACAAATTATAAACATTACATTAAACAGTTTTCTGTCTTAGAGGCTGAAATGATGAGGCAGTTGTAAAGAAAGTAAAATTGTGAAAAACTAAAAACTATACTAAAACAGGGTAAAGAATGCCATGCTAGAGCAATGGTAAAAATAAACCCTCTATCTGGTTAATATTGCCCAAAAAAAAAAAAAAAAAAAAAAAAAGGCCCCAAAAGCTGAATAGAAAACAAAGAGAAACAATATAATTGAAAACCTCTCCATGTTCATAAAGCAGGGAGAAAGTTAAATGTAAATAGAAAAAAATAATTCATATTTTACCCATTGGATTAAGAACTAAGAAAGTGAGTAGATCGGATAAAGACAGAATTCCCTTGACGTGATCTTCTTTATCAACAACCACAAGCCGATGAACCTGAAAATGTAATAAATATTGAAACTTATTAAGAAAAGTTAACTCAGAAATAGATATTGTTTATGTATTTTAAGAGGAATTAAAAAATAAAAAATCCACACCATGTCAGTTTATTAACTGTTGATAAAATATTCAAAGAATTTGGTAGATTTTGAAAATAATTAAAATATAATTACATAAATATAAATGAAACAACATAAAGCACTTATGGCACCTGTGCTGGTGGCATGTAAAAAGAACCATTTGAGCGTGGCTGGCATCTGTGCCAGTGACATGTAAAAAGCACCCACTACACTCCTGGAGTAGTTGGCATTAGGTAGGGCATCCATCAGTAGAAACCTTGCCAAATCAGATTGGAGTGCAGCCTCCTGGCTTGCCAGTCCTCAAACTGCCCAACCCATGCCAGCATGGGAAGCAGACATTAAACGACGACGACAATATACCATAGCAACATATGAATGGATGCTCTCCCCAACACCAACCACTGTACAGTATATAGTAAGTGCTTTTTGTTGTGCCACCAACACAAGTGACACTATCGTACAGATTTACAGGACTATGAACTTTGAAAGAGTCCCTTTACACAAGGTGACAAAGGCTAAAAAGTATGTGAGAAGGGGCCAGAGCAGAGTAGTTTTCTTGATGTAGAGGAGCTACATAAATACTGTGATTTTGAGGTAATTTTTGAAAAATTTGTTCCAAGGTCATTTTAATTTCTTTGAGATTCTTTTAATTTGCTTTAAGATTATTTTAATTCACTTTCAGCTAAAGAAGCTTCATCATTCTAGAAGTCAGTATGGCTAATCAGCAATGGCCAAGTATTTCTCATTTTGGAAAAGTTACACTTGCATCAGAATAATATATCAGAATAACAGGGACTGATTTACAGTTCTATATTTAAGAGACATTCTCATTCTTAAGGTATTTTTCGATGTTATCATAATTATTATTATTATTCAGGTCACTGCCTGGAATCGAACTCGGAATCTTGGGGTTAGTAGCCTGCGCTCTTAACCACTACGCCATATGCCCACGGGCATATGGCGTAGTGGTTTACAGGACTATTAACTTTAATTAACTCTAATGTTAATTAAAGTAGAATAATATGGTTGCAATCTAACTTACCTCAGCCATCACAAGTCTTTCTATTATTATGTTCAAGGTTTCGGTATTCTGACATTTAACAACACCTTCAAATCCCTACCAAAAAACAGAAAAAAAAAAACAAAAATTCAGTTTTTCAAAAAAATGAAAATGTACATTTATTATAATATTTTTGAAGAATGTCAGTGAAAACTATAGACAAATTTATTACTCAGTCTCATAATTTTCTCAATTCTGAAGAAAATTTACAAATTATTTTTATGGTTTTAGAGCCGTTAGAATCAGTGTTTGGGAAAAAGAAAAAATTCTTTGCAATTTGTTTCAACTCTTTATATTCTGAGTTCGAATTCCACCAAGGGCAGTCTTTGCTTTTCCTTGATCCAAGGTTTATTAAATAAAGTACCAGTCAAATACTAAAGCCTGGTGGTATCAACTGACCCCTCCACTAAAAGCTGCAGCCCTTGTGCCTTTCGGGGTCGATAAATTAAGTACCAGTTGCATACTGGGGTCAATCTAATCGACTGGACCCTGCCCCTAGAAATTTCGGGCCTTGTGCCTAGAGTAGAAAAGAACCTCAGCTTTGCTATGATGGGCAGACCTTCTTGAACACAGCATATCATTTATAGTAGTGGTTCTCAACCACTTTTTGCCTGTGGATTCCTTCGATTCTTATTTCACTCTAATGGACACCCATACCCATTTGAGGTTCTAAATAAGTCCCATTATATTTTTGTAATTGGATATCATCAGGAATTGTATAAAAAGAATTGTCAGAATATTTCATGTCTTGTAGCTTACATGGTCCCCAGTTGAGAACCACTGAGTTATAGGATACATCACTTCAGTCCTAATAGAACACACAGGAACCCAAAGCAAATTTTCCATAATGAAAATAGAATTCTTTAAGAAAAAAAAAAGTCTTTTTACAGAGTAATTTGAATATGAAAATAATGTGATGCAAGGCAATACTTACAGCTGTTCTATGTTCTAAAGCTTGAGATATTGTAACATCTAAATTATTGTATGTCTTTTCAGCAGCAAGATTCTGTAAAAAAAAAAGGTAAGAATTATTTGAAACATATCATGGAACTGGAGAATATTGTAGTTCGCTTGAAGCATTGTGTATTGTTTGTAAAATATAACATGTCTTGAATGGCACAACAATGCAGAGTGACTATAATAACTGCTATAATTTAATTATTCATAGTCTGATACAATATTATATTAGACTATGAGTAATTAAATTATAACAGTTATTATAGTCCACTCTGCATTGTTGTGCCATTCAAGACAATGTTCTATTTTATAACATGGAACACTTTTCAGCAGGAATGTTTTATAGTGAAGAAAAATTGTTTTGGATCATTCGTTATTTACAATGTTAAAATCTTTTCCTCTTTCTGTACAGTATTTGAATGAAAGAAGTAAGGGGGAGAGAAAAATAGAGACAAAAAAATTAAAGAGAAAGAGGGAAGAGTATTGTGTGTGCATGTGTCTTTTATCCTTTACTGGTTTCAGTCATTGGAATGCAACCATGCTGGGGTTGGCAACAGGAAGGGCAACCAACTGTAGAAAATCTTGTTCCATCAAATTCCATTTGGCCCATGCAAGTATGAAAAAGTGAACGTTAAATGACGAAAGTTTCTATAGTGGATGGATTTCTTGTTGTCTTCACCAAGACAGTATCTAAGAATGTTCTAGATAATCTTTTGACTTATTGTAAACAATCAAGTGAGCTGAATCATACACATGAATTATTTAGTAATTTCTCTAGTACAGCATTTACTTAGCACTCAATAAAAGAAATATTCAACTGAATGTTACTTACAATCACATCAAATTTAGCATATACATCTACGACTTTGCCCTGTTCATCAACTACTGGTAGTGCTGATATACGATGTTCTACAAATAAGTTTAATGCTTTGATGATTGGTGTGTCTGGCCCAGCCTGAAACAAATAATAAGATAAGAAGAATGGTTTTATTTATTTGCCACAAGGGCAAAAGACGAGGGAGGACAATACCAAGACAGACATAAAAGAGGTTTTACATATAATGAAATGGTAAAAAAAAAAAGGGAGGAAAGAAAGAAATAAAGTATACACAGTATACACTGGAAAAAAAAGGGATAAATGCATAACATACAAAAGTTTTTAAAAAAAATGTAGTGGGGAGGATGATAGAGATGTGGCCCTCCTGATACAGGAAGGCCTCTAGGGATAATCTAGGAACCACACGAGCAAGTGCCCTCTCCAATTCCTTCTCTCTGACTCACAAGTCTACACTTAAAGAGGTACCATCCACTCTTGCCATTTTCACAACTTTCACCCATCTTTCAATAAACTCACTCGAGGACAACACTTCTCCCTCCACTCTCAATTTCCTTTTCAAGTTAAACTTGAAGAAGTCAATGAGAGCTCTACCAAAGAGGAATGGATCTGTCCTCATGCCTTTCAGCTTTGTCCACCAAACAACTTCTTTCACCACAGCCACCAGGCAAATAAGAAGAATGGCTTCAAATTTTTGCACAAGGCCAGCAATGTTAGAGGAGGAGTAAGTCAAATAACACTGACCCTAGTCTTCCACTGGTACTTATTTTATTAACTACGAAAGAATGAAAAGAAAAATCTACTGCAGTAGAATTTGAACTCACAATGTAATGATTCATAAGAAATACCACTAGGCATTTTGTCCAACATTGTAACGATTCTGCCAGCTCACCACAATAACAATAATAAACTTCTAATTATTTCAAAGGGTACAGAGTGGAAATAATTGTGAGTCATTAAATGCTCTAAATCCAGGAAGATTTTAATACATCTTAAAGAAATTTATTTTATAATTTAAACCTTTGTCTGAAAAATGATAATACATTTACTTACTGTGATAATATTCTCATAAGTTCCGATATTGAGCTCAGCCAAAGTCTGATGCATGAAATCTGGTCTAGGGAGGTCATTAATCTGAAGAAAAAAAAAAAATTAATTAAAAATATAGTTAAAAGATTAAAAAAATTGATTTCTTAATTAGGCTGACACAAAAATATAGAAGCTCTTCTGACCGGATAAAATACTGAGGAGGAATTCAAAATTTCATTTTTAAGTTACATTTTAAATTTCAGTTTAAAGTGTTTTTTTCTTTTTTTACTGCTATTTAAACAATTAAGACATGACATTTTTGATACTAAGATGATTGAGAGTACCTCCAAGATCTGTGATAAAAAAATCTCCAGTTACAGACCATCCCTCTCAATTTTATGGAAAGGTCTTTTAAGATGTTGAAACTAAATCATTCCAGAGTTATCTCCCATATTTCTCAAATTGAAATATTCTAAACAGCAGCATGATAATAAAATTAGTTATTTCACTGAATCTCAGGTACATTTTTGATTATTTTCAAAATCGAAATACATTAGAGAATGATTTGTTCTACTATTTTGATCTAGTGGGAAGGTACTGAAGAAGCTGTGGGGCCTTTGAACCCCAAGATGTTATAGTACTAAGTCTTAAAGTTTGGCAGTAAACCATGCCAAGTTCTTTATAAATCACTAAGTGTCTTTTAACTTTTCCAAGTTGTTCAACTGTTAAATTGAGGTAATTTTCTTGGTGTAATAGTATAGAATTCTTTAATACAGTATAATTGAAAGGCTCCAAAACCCTGTACTCTAGAATTGGTTGTTTTGATCATCAGGGGGTAAGCCATGCCTGATTTTCTTTTGAATATTCACTGTCAGAATATTTTTTGAAATATGAAATTGAAAGTTTGAAGGAAACTTTTATAGTTATGTGTTTTTGTTTAAAAACCTTTGTAGGTGGCATTTCTGTTTTTCAGGCAATATCATGCCAAAGAAAATTTGGTTATGATTTCTAGCAAGTAGACTGACTGTGTGTGTGTGTGTGTGTGTGTGTATGAAGAGAGAGAGAGAGAGAGAGAGTGTGTGTTGTATTAAAAATGTTAATATTTGAACAGAAACAAAATCAAGACAATCAATAAAGGTCTACTTACATAAAGATACATAAATCTTAAGATCCTTTTATGCGTTAATATATATATAGCATTGCCCGTGTTTTTGTCAATCACAGGCAACCGATGAACATGGTTCATTATTAATGTTTTCACAGCTTCAAATAAACTAGCATCAGGCTCTATGTGAACAAATGGTTTTTGTTTGTCCTTTAAAACTTCTGAAAAAGTTTAAAAAAAAAAAATCAGTTTGTTTCAAGATCATTGACAGATAAAATTCAAGAATCCATGTTTAGAAAATCATTGTCTTCTTATAACTGTGAAACTTAGAAATTCTCTTCTACCTTATATTTAATGTAAGCAGTAAAATTATTTTTCTCAAAATACTGAATAAATATGTTAAATCTTTGTCTTTTAATATCCATCCATTCTATGTTTTATTAATCAGAATTCTTGTTGAAAAGCATTCAAAGAAACTATTGAAATAAAAAGCAAAAACTCTAAGAACTATTCACCAAATACCAACGAAACTGCTAAGGCCATTCATCGACAAAGAATACGTAAAACTATAGAAATAAAGATATATAGAAATCAAGACTTATACATGAAAATAGAAAACTGAGAATAAATGCTGTAGGTTGGTTGCCAATCCCAAAACTGCTAATAACAATGTTGATAAGAGCAATGAGGTAGTTGAAACTAAGAATAGCTGAAAAAGAAGTAACTCATCATACAAAACCAATTATTCTATTGGATTGGGCAGCTAAAGTGAGAATGTTTGCACTGAATAGTTTCAAAGTCTGAAACTAAGGTAAATGAAAAGATAGAAGCATGAAGCTTTGTAAGATTATTTGTCGTCTCATAAGATAATATAGTGGTTTCAAATTTTGGCACAAGGCCAGCAAGCCCAGGGGAGGGGGTAAGTTGATTACATTAACTCCAGTGTTCAGCTGGTATTTATGTTATTGAGCTGAAAAGGGTGAATGGCAAAGTTGACCTTGGTGGAATCTGAACTCAGAATGTAAAGACAGACGAAATGCTGCCGCTTCACAATGAGAAATATCAAGGTGGTGAGTTGGCAGAATTGTCAGCATGTCCAGCAAAATACTTAGCAGCATTTTGTCCATCTAAATGTTCTGAGTTCAAATAGCACTGAGGTCAATTTACCTTTCATTCTTTTGGGGTTGATAGAATAAGTACCAGATGAGTACTGGGGTCGATGTAATCAACTTATGACCTCACCACGAAATTGCTGGCCTTGTGCTAAAATTTGAAAGCAATAGATTGGATAGTCAATTGAATATGGAAAGCAATATATTAGATAGTTAAATGAATATGGATGAGTCAGTTTGAACATGACCTCTTTGCCTCAACCATGTTTATTACCCAAAACACCTTCTTAAAGACAGATTTCAATCTTAAGTTCTCAATTAAGAAACCTAAACCTGTATATTAGAATGGAAAGATTATTGTAACCATGGACATACCTCTCCAAGTATCAATTTTGTGTTCTTCTAATTCTTCCATATGAGCCTGAAATTATAAAATATTTAAGTATAAAAGTCAGTTCAATGTGACTTTACACAAATACATTTCATTCAACACAGCTTTTTGCAACATTATTTGATTCTAGTTTGACTAAGCTCTGTACACACCAGCATAATATTCCATTTGCTGTTTCAAAAAGAATAATTTTGTTCTTATCAGGCTGTGAATGACATTTGGTGTTCATAGCTGACAAAGTGTAATGTCCAAAGTGAAGTGACACAGAAATGCATGTCTGACAATCCAATGATATCATTTACAACTCCTCTTGTGTTTACACCTATGTCTGAGAGGAGAATTTTCTCCTGGGGCTATCTCCATAGCAGGTTTTCTCACATCTGAGTGCATTTGAATGTATTAAATATGGCTTTACTGGAACAATCGTTACTATTTCTCTATAAAATTTCAAAGTATGGGAGGCATGGCCTGTGGTTAAGAAATTTGCTTTCCAGTCACATAATTCTGCTTTCTACCACAGCCTTGTGTTGGAAAGGATAGCTGGTAAAATTTGGTAGCTACAAATATAGGTGAGAGAGAGAGAAGGGATTGTGTACAGGTATTGGTGAGTTTGATCAGAATCAGAGCATCAAACAAGACTACTTGTGGTGTTTAGTTTAAGCATAGCTAATAACTCTTTATGCAAAGATCAACTTTGCCGTTTGATCTTTATGGAATCAATAAAATAAATACGAAACAAAGTACTGGTGCCAATATAATCAACTGATACTTTTGATAGTGATGGTCCCAGCATGACCACAGTCCACACCTCAAAACTTGTAAAAAAACAAAAACAAAAACAAAAACAAAAAGAAAACAGTATTTTAAACTAATTGGTAATTTTCAACAAAACAAACAAACAAACAAAATGTATTTTGAAATGGTGTAAAAATACTTACTAAAGGAGCTTTGTAGTACTTCTGCAGAATACTAATAAAATCAGTAATCGTTAACATGCCTGTAAGAGAGAATAAGGTCAGGATATTAAAGTGAAAAATATGCTTGACTTAAATTCTAGAAAATATAACTTATGGATTGATAATTTAATAACAGTTGTAGGTATGCATGTACACATTTGCAGATACATAGCTTGGATATTTGTTGAGGATACATATATAAGTATTAAGTTACATGAAATGTTTTAAATAATGGAAAAGAATTCACTGCTGTAACAACTTACCGACATAATCTTGCTTTGCACTGTCCCACAGAGGTGCTGCTCTTACTCCGTTGTAGACAAGAGCAAAAAATGCTTTCTTAACCTGAAACAAATTAAAAACAACATTCAGTGATTTCTGGACGCGTGAACAACAAGCCAGAGTAGCTGTTGGTGGAATAAAACCACAAAGTGAAGGAGAGCAAATACAAGATAGCTGGTGTAGCAAATGGTGGGACCCATGGAGTAATGTACAGAAGCAAGTTACAAATATATACCAAGTTATAAATATTGACTAAAAATTAAAATCCTGAATAAAAACAATCAAAATTTCAGTTGTACTAAAATAACTTCATTCTTCAAAAGAGAGTGTTTTGAAACAACGTAGATCACAGTTTTACTAAATATGGAAATCCTCTCCACCAACCACTGTTCATCTACATTGCAAACGGTTTCTTTCGCTTGAACAAAATATCTTTTTCTAATTTTTTGGCCAGTAGAATTGAACCTAGGGTGAAAACACCTAAGCTGAAGTTCTCTGCACATAGGTAAAAGACAGGATGGTCATAACTGGGATGCTTTCGATCATTGGTCTCCTTGATCAAAGTACTTTTGAGACTAAATAACTTCCTGTCTTTGATTGTACACTTTGAAATTATTTTGCTGAAGCCCAGGAAGATACCTTTAAGGCAAGGGTTCTCAACCCTTTTTAGTCCAAAGACCTCTTTGATTCCAATTTTACCTGGGTGAATACTCATAACCAGTCAATATTTAACAAAGAAATTATTAAGACATTTTGTGTCTTGTAGAAGTCCAGACAATTTATTGCACATAAGTTTTAAGAACTAAATCTCATACGGAACTCCCACCCCACCCCCACACTCACAAGCGTCATGTGGACCTCAGTTGAGACCCACTACTCCAAGATAAACAACTCCTGTGAAGGCTGACATTAGTCATTTATCAATCATTCAGCAGATTGATAGAAGCATTCTATCCTACAGCAATCTCGGAAAAGAAACACTCATGAAGCAATACAACAATTGAACAGTCAATCATCATCATTGTCGTAATTACACATCACATAAAGACATGCAAAGATTGAGAATCCAAAGCATTGTCAATAAATAACAAAAATTGTGAAATAAAGGATTATCTTGGAAGAAGATGTTCGTAATTTGTCTTTCTAGAATAATGTCTCTTCTTTCAACCACTTTAAATTAGTGCTAACTTTTTATTGCATTTTTTATAAGATGCAAATGTGGCTGTGTGGTTAAGAAGCTTGCCTTCCAACCACATGGTTCCTGGTTCAGTCCCTGGTTGTCAAGTGGTGGAAGGGGACAAATACAGACACAAGGACACACACATACAGAGCAGCCTGCCACACAGTTTCACTTACAAGGCATTGATTGGTCCAGGGCTATAGTATAAGACACTTGCTCAAGGTGCCATGCAGTGGAATTGAACCCAAAACAACATGGTTACAAAGTTAGCTCCTTAACGATACAACTCCTTTTTCTTTTTTATGTTCAAGCATCATAATTTTAATATTATATCATCTAAGATGTAATCTTAAACATCTTTAAGATAGTAGGGTGTGATTCAAGGAAAATGTGGCTGTGATTTCTAGCATATCAAGCGACTTTATGAAAGCTCCTTTGTTAGTTTGTTTAGAACCTAGTTTTGGTTTCTGGTTGTCAAACATTATTAGGAGAAACATGAATGCAATCAATAACTCACATTGCTCATTTTCCTAAAAATAGGTTTTGCACCTGCAGAGCAGACTTACTCCGTCACCTTGGCTTGACATCTCCACCTGGCACTCAGGTACCTTTAGTAGAGTCTACACTGTTGGAAGCATTTGGACCAGGTCTCCAGTGTAAGGACAACTTACTCCAACACTAGTCACTACCCTTCCTCTTCTAAGCAGAGAGAGAGAGAGAGAGAGAGAGAGAGAGAGAGAGAGAGAGAGAGAGAGAGAGAGAAAGAGAGAGAGAGAGAAAGAGAGAGAGAGAGAGAGAGAAAGAGAGAGAGAGAGAGCACGTATTCAGAATCATTTATGTCTTTTAAATAAAATTCTTTGACATAACTGGGAATATTTCATTGTGTTCATATACTAAACGATCACAGATACACGCTAAATATTACTGGCTCTGATTTCTGTATGGAAAGTAGATTTACTAGCATGGAATTTTAAAAACATTCAAATCTTCAGTAGTTCTAAAAATATTTAAAAGTAAACTTTTATCTTATGAAGGGAGGTACAAAAAAATTAAATAAAAAGAATCAAACAATTACCATTAATTGTGTATCAAATATCACTAATTTTGCACTTGTTGGAATGAGGTCATAGCATTTGTGTGATTTCATGAATTTGGCAAACATCTGCTTGTGACTCTCATCTGAAATAAAGAGAAAATATAGGTTACTTTAGAGAATCGATCATATGGATTAAGTTGCAAAGGAAAAAGGTAGCATTTAATTTTAAGGAAGTAATCTTTTTATGTGTCAACATCATCCTCATTTAACACCTATTTTCCAAACTGGCATGGGTTGGATGGTTTGACAGCATCCAGCAGGCCTCGGGGATGCTTCGTGTTTCAGTGACAGCTTTGGCATGGTTTCTACTGCTGGCCGACCTTCTTAGTGCCAACCACTTTACAGAGTGTACCGGGAGCTTTTATCATTCCACTGGCACCAGTGAGATTGCCAAGTAAATTATAAGAAGAAAAAGAACAGGGGAAAAAGAACCCCCCCCCCCACCACCACTACAAAGTGGCAGAGTATTTGAGAAGGGGAGGTGGTTTTATGCCAAGTGTTGAAAGGGTACAGAGAGACAAGCAGAGGTGCAATAAAGAAACATGGCTACCCACCATTGTATAAAGATGGGTGGGAATACATAAGAGTTTAAAACAAACAATAATTTTGTTCATCTCACATAATCTTGATTTTAGTCAAAGATGATTAATTTTAAGAATATTTATCTCCTAAATGCAAACCACACAAATTCAATTAAAATAGCACACCAAATCATTCTAATGTGATTTATTAGACCTTCGTTAACACTTTAGCATTCAGATTACTCCTCAAATGTAATTGACATTGTTTTAATTAATCATGTATCACCATAGCTTTGAGATACTGATGATGTGACGGTTTATTTTTAGAATGACACTATGGGGTAGGTGTGAGAGGCTGGATTTGGCCAGTCTGAACATGAAACACAAAGAATCTTTGTGACTGATATGGCTGGTTTAAATGCTAAAGGGTTAAAGTCATATTTCTTTCACCTCACTTAATACACAAGCACACCAACATATACGACGGGCTTCTTTCAGTTTCCGTCTACCACTCACAAGGCTTTAGTTGGCCCAAGGCTATAGTAGAAGACACTGGCCCAAGGTGCCACTAGTCTATGTAACAATCCCTCTGGTCTTTCAGACCCAACAAGTGAGAAAATAAAATGAAAAAGAAGAAAGAAAAAAATCCGTTTCAATTCTGTCAGGTTTGACTTTGTTTTTCTTCCTTCCTGTATCAATGTCTCAATCAAACACTTTACTAAACTCACAGTATGTTTCCTTTGAAACTTGTGGCCCAGTTCCAATATTAAAAGTCAATAAGTTGTTTAATATTGCTGCATTTATGGCATTCAGCATACAATATACTTATATAGATGTATATGCATGTGAAGGTTTACAGAAACACTAACATGTATTTTCTGTTGGTTTTTTCTTATGTGAGTAAATCAGTTATCAGTTGATAACTTGTGTGTTTGGAGCTTATTATACTATTCAACAAATGAAATTCATATAGGTGGATAAAATAAGTACCGGTTGAGTACTGGGGGCCAATGTAATCAACTTAACTACTCCTGGGTAAGAGTATGAAAACTGCACCCATCTACTATGCCAAGTAGAGCAGTGCTACTTGAAGTGGTGGTCTGTGGACTGGTGCCAGTCTGTGAGCCATCAGCTGCTGGTACGTGGCAAGTTTCCAGAAAAGAAAGAAGCATTATAAAATGCTTATGTAACACTGTATTATTTGTTTACAAAATAAATATAAGATAAAAAAAATTGTCAACTTTTATTATATTCATTATATATATTGTTTCTGGTATAAATTAATATTACCAGTCCTTGGTATATTGGGGAAAAAAACAAAACTGCCGGTACACCACATCAGATAGTTTGAGAAACACTGATGAAGAGCCAGTGTGGCAAGGTAGGCTCATCCAACTAGTATAATGTCAAGCTTTGATTCACAGCCTTCACATCAGAAGGTGGAGAGAACGTGCTGAGGCCTTCATCCTGCAATGGGCTGAACATAGGCAATCCAACTGAATTCATTTATTTGTGATTATAAACTGGAACGTTTTAGAATGGTTCAAAGTATGTTCTTCAGTAGTGAATCAATATACTGCATTTTTTAATCAAGTATTGTTTATTAAAATCTTTAGATTTTTATAAGCTGAACTGTAATATTTATTGATATTGTAACAAGTATCTCAAGTTTGACCTCATGGTATTGGTTTAATAAAGTAAAATTGCTTAAATCTAGAACTCAACCTGGTCCTACTTATTTTCATTTCTCTGTGTTCATGCCAAACCCACATAGGTATCTTTGGTCATATGTGCACACCAAAATATAATACCCTTAATCCAGAAATATGAGGGTCCAGTTTTTAGTTTTCTATGCCATTTCAGTCCTACTTCAGTATTAGTCAAACTGGTTGCAAAATAAAATCCTATTTTCTCTTCTAAATTCTGGTGCCTAATTATGTAGGCTGTACTGTTAGCTACTACTTTCATATACACTTCTGAAGTGATTGTTAATGGTTATTAATAGAAGCAAAATATTTCATTCACTAAGCCTCACCAATGTTTACACTTGTTCTCATTTCACTATTTTTTTAAGGCTATGGTTGATACGCTTGTGAATATAACTAGAGTACAATAACTCACATGTTTGTTAAAAATGTTTCTGTCTATTTATTCGCCTCCTCTTTTATTTTGGTAACAGACTGATTGTTCTTTGTTGTATTACTTGTAGCAAAGTTAGTTTGCACACGGTTCTAAATTACCAATTGTTTTTGTTTTTGTTTTTCTATTAGTCTTAATCCATACAAGCGAGCTTAACTATGTGCAGATAATGTAATCATCACCATCATTGTTTTGACTTTCATTTTCTCATGCTTGCATGGATCAGACAGAATTCATTGAGGCAGATTTTCTATGGCCAGATGCTGCTCCCTGTCACCAACTAGCTGTCTCCTTGACTAGATGCATTTTCAATGGGAGATTGGAAGCAAATGTCCCTGTATGACAGTGACACTTGTTTACAATTATCATGCCATGTCAAGACAAGGAGGCACAACACATGCAAACAGACATATAAGTTCCATCCCTTAATTAAAAGCACATGAGAAGGATTCAGAATCAACACCTAAAATGCATACACTAACAATAATAGGAAATCTAACCTCTCCATTTACAAACCAAATATTTCTTGTATATATTTGTTGTGTACACTCCTATAAATCAATAAAGAAACAAATGCAATACTTTATGTTTTTTTTACTTGTATTTCATGGCAGGCTAGCAGTTAGACAGTCATTGATGGAAGACAGCAATTTCCTATTCATAGGAAAAATACCAGGCAACGTGACAGATACAGGTAGATGTAACTAAAATATCAATAAGTTATCGTAACAGTATTTGAGTCACTTGAGTCAACACAATACGAAGAAAACAAAACATCTCAATAATGCTTGTTAAATTAATCATTTCTGATTAAAAGGGGGGGGGGTGAAGAAAAGGGAAAGTTATGGAGTCAGATCAGGGATAAAAGTACTGGAGTTCAAGCCTGTTAATTACTTCAGAGGCATAGATATTCTTTCACTGGTCCAACCCATGCCAGCATGGAAAGCAGACGTTAAACAATGATGTTGTAGTCATTAGGGAGCAGTCACATTGGGGTCTCTACCACCTTCAAACGATTTTAGCTGATAATGTTGACCCTACAACTCATTTCAATGTAGTACATATTCTATCAGTTGCTGTTTGCTGAACCACTAAATCAGAGATATAAAGGACAACACAAACAAAATTGGTTTTTAGACTAAAGTAAACAATAACACAAAGGGTGGATGACCAGAGGGACAGACACACACAATTCTTGCAGTTTCCACAAACCAAATTCCACTAATACGGTGACCAAACTAAGGCTATAGTAGAAGACAATTGTGCCAAATGTAAGGTGTACATTCCAAAGAAATGAATAGACAGAGCAGTCCATCTTTGTAATTTGAGAAGTCTCAGCTCCATTCAACACAAAGAAACTTAGTGATGCAAAGACCGTATTGTTTGCTTTATTTTAATATTTATTAAGAAAGATAAACAGAAGAAACAACAGAGCATTCTTCAAAGTATTACAGTTTTTAGTTTCACTCCTCTACAATATTCAAATCTTCACCAATTTAACTGTTGTTTACCCATTTAAATGTTGATAAAATAAGTACCAGTAATATACCATTGTAAGGTGGTGAGATGGCAGAATTGTTAGCAGACCAGGCAAAATGTTGAACAGTATTTTGTTCATCTTTATGCTCCAAGTTCAAATTCTTCTGGGGTTGACAAAATAAGTACCAGTTGAGCAGCGGGGTTGATGTAATTGACTGACCCACTCAGCTGAAATTGTGCCATATAACATTATTCCCCTTTGAAATTTTGCCTCTATTGAAACATAAATATGTTTCACCTACCATATTTACTCAAGTAAAATGCAATCATAAATCTCATGAACACCGCCCCCTTCTTAAACTCAAGTCTAATGCTGTCCAATTAATTTTGGCCCTGATGTTTTGTACAAAATTTCTCACATTAAACAAGAGTAAATAGACTGCTGTTGTCTCAGTTATGACTTGGTTGCGTAGATCAAATGTCAGATGATTAGAACAAACACATTTTCTTAAAGTAAATGAGAAACTGAATTTGATTTTGCAAGTAAAAAATTGGAGTGGTGGCATAAAGCAGATGTCAAATGCATTGAAAAAAAAGGAAAAAAAAAAAGAAAAAAAAGAAATATATTCTAAGACAAACATCAATCAGTGAGTATGTTTATTGGCTTTATTAATTAGGACTCTTCTCAAATATAACAAATGAGAAATTCTGTCCAGAGCTGTGGAGTCGAGACAAAAAATTTTGACTCCTTTACTATTGGCACCTCTGACTCCGACTCCTCTTTATGCAATTAAGTGCTTGTGGTCTACATATCTCGTAAAGCATATGCATACGCTTGTACTTTGAGTAGGCCTATGTGTTATAATTGGTTTATATCAAAGAATAAAGATATTGTGAGTCGGAATCAGAGTCGGTATAGTTTTACTGACTCCGACTCCACAGCCCTGATTCTGTCCATATCTGATTCATATTCTTTGTTTTTGCTTAAATTGTCATCTCAGAAGTGTCGCTATTCCACATGAAAACTTCATTGTTAACACTTATCTAAGAATCTACAATACTTTAAGGTGCTCCAGCATGTTGGATGCACAACCCGCTCCACTTTCAGTAGTACTTATTTAGGAAAAAAATGGTTCTAGTGCACTGAAGCATGAATATATAAACCCAACTCTACATAGGTCATGAAATGATATTTTGAGAAAAAGTGCCTCTTATACGTTGCTGCCACCATCATCATCGTCATCTAACATCTATTTTTCCATGCTGGCATGGGTTAGATGGTTTGACAGGAGCTGGCAAGCTAGAAAGCTACACAAGGCTCCATTTCTCTGTTTTGGCAGGATGCCTTCCTAACGCCAACCGTTTTACAGAGTGTACTGGGTGCTTTTTACATGGCACCAGTGGGGTCACCAAGAGAGGGAGTGGGATGAAGGGAAATGACTGTTGGCCAGGTGAGCGGTTAGAGTATAATAAAGGGACAAAGATATTTGTCTAACAATAGAGATACATGGCTACTCCGGTAGGATGAGGAAGGAGAGTTAGAGAAAGATAGAGAGACAGGGTGAGAGAGAGAGAGAGAGAGAGAGAGAGAGAGAGAGAGAGAGAGAGAGAGAGAGAGAGAGAGAGAGAGAGAGAAAGAGAGAGAGAGACAGAGTGAGAGAGAGAGAGACAGAGTGAGAGAGAAAGAGAGAGAGAGAGAGACAGAGTGAGAGAGACAGAGTGAGAGAGAGAGAGAGAGAGAGAGAGAGAGAGAAATAGATGGCATTGGAGATGTATTGGGACTGAGGTGGGGGATGTTACTTAAGAGTGTAAGGGGAGATGTCTAGGGACGGGGAAGACATAGCTGTAGTAAGTGATGGTGAGAGAAAATGGAGTAGATAGGAATGGGAGCATGGTAGATATGTCATGGAGAGTGTGCAGATAGGCACATGTGGGAGAATGGAGGAACCTGCAGTAGGTGGTGATCATAGGTAGTGGGGTGGGGTGGTGTGGATGTTGGAAAGATGGGTTGTAAGGGTAAGGTAAATCTTCATTGATATTTGGGAACCATTCCTTTTTTGAAATCAATAATTAAGGTCTTGGAAAAAAGTCATTAAATAAGACGCTAAGTAATTCTCTGTTTAATAATAAATACTTATCCAGGATATTTAATATGATGGTAGGAAAAAAATAATCTAACGAGTCATTTAATAAATGTCACAACATTCTATTCTTCTACTCCAATAAATAGGTCTTGTGCATGGTCAAGATGAAAAGGTTAACTGTGAGTATTATGAGAATCTAAGAGTTGAAGTACATTTGATCAAGGAAAGGCATAGAGAGAGAGAGAGAGAGAGAGAGAGAGAGAGAAAGAGAGAGAAATATATATAGAGAAAAAGAGAAATAGAGAGGTGGTTGCATCTTGTAAAGCATCTTCTGTAATAAAGAAGTAAAAATATATCAGACAAGTATGGTTTGGCAGCCTATGTATTGGAATTGTATTATAAACTTTATTTCCATTCCTGGATAGCTACTGTGTTCTTTAATCTCTACCAAACAGTTCAATATAGTGATTTCAATCTGACTGCATGACACCTTGAGCAAGTGTTGTTCTACTATAGCCCCAGGCTGACCAAAGCCTTGTAAGTGGATTTGATAGATAGAAATTGAAAGAAGCCTGTCATATATGTATGAGTGTGTATGTGTTTGTGTGCATGCATGCACACGCTTGTGTGTGCATGGTGTATGTGTAGGTGAGTATGTACTCCTAGTCATCAACCCTTACGTTTGCTGATTGTAAACAATGGCCTTGCTGTTTCTGTGCAGACAGCACCCTTTGCTAGCAGTCCACTGTGAAAGCAGGTCAGGCTTCTTGACAAGTCACAATGTTGCATGATCTTTGTAAGCAAAAGGCTCATTCAAACAGTTTTTGTTTCCACTACTTGGCATAACCATGTGCAAGCTGCTTATTTGATAAACTGGGAGATTATTACCGTGCTTGGAAACGAGAGGGATTGCTATCAGAAGGGGTGTCCAGCCACAGAAAACCCTGCTCCAATATATTCATGTCTGATCCATGCATGCATGCAAAAGTAGACATAGAACAATGAAGATGATTTGAAGACATTAATGCTTTCAATGTTTCTCCATGCAGGTATGGTCAGATGGTTGTTTGCAGATTACAACTTGCACGTTAACAATTTAATGATCATGTGCAATTAAAAAAAAATATTCATAACTAATAGTTCTTGGCAAGAGAAAACAAACAATAATTATTATCTAACTACAAAGACCGAACATCAGCCAACATAAGTCTAAAATACCATTAAGAAATTTGAGATATCGTTTTGAAGAAAAGGTCCAAAATACAGTGATTTTGTTGTGGTAAGCTGGAAATAGCTAAGCAAGCATAGCTGTTTTTGCAGAAATTGATTAAGAAGCAACATAATATTGCAGGAGACAGTCAAGTTGTCCACACAGCTGTTCCATAACAGAATATCATTAATAATGTTTTAGAGTTAACAAGACTAAATATATGGAAGATAAATGAATTTATAAAATGGGTAAAAAAAAAACAAAAAACATGAAAGCTTGCTAAATCAATGAAACAAGACCAAAAGAGTTAAAATTTTTGTAAGTGGCTAATTTAACTGACTGACTGAATAGCTACATTTGATGTTTAATAGAATGTATGATGTGTACACAATTTACTACTAGCCTGTCCCTGGTGAGTAAATAGTAATAACATATTCAAGCCAACTAAACAGGTCGTCAATGAAAACACAAAAGCTTTGCAATTTATTTTGTATATACAAATAAATGAAAAAAAGTTCTGATGAAAAAATTTGAAAATGTATATTATGCTAATAGTGTTAATCTTTATCTCCTCAATATAGACACATAAGCTACTTAAAATATTGGAAAAAATACCATGCTTAAATGGACCGTTTGCGTCTAATTGACAAT
Organism: Octopus bimaculoides; assembly: GCF_001194135.2. Classification (NCBI taxonomy): domain Eukaryota; kingdom Metazoa; phylum Mollusca; class Cephalopoda; order Octopoda; family Octopodidae; genus Octopus; species Octopus bimaculoides. The sequence goes on from NC_068989.1 coordinate 2,829,446, forward strand.
TCCGCTTATAAAGCAATGCATAAATTATGCAATTTCTCACACTGTCCTAATACTTCAAGTAATTCAAGAAAAAGAAAAAAAAAAAAAAAAAAAAAAAAAAAAGAAAAAAAACATAAGATTGTCATTAATTAAATCCTGAGAACCCTTTGAAAATGTATTATTTGTAAAATTAATATTCTGTTTTGACTATAGAGTAAGAAAAATTAAAACCCATCTTTTGACTGATGTTACTGTATTGTAGAAACATAAAGGCACTCTTCCCACCTGCTTGCATCTGTTAGATTTGCAAAATGCAACATGAATTCCACCTTAGAGTACTTTTACTACAGAGACAGCTACAATTAAAACCAAAACTTAAACTGCAAAAGTACTTGTAGAATGAAATACTGCTTCCATAATTTCTGAGCTTGTCTACAGTAGAACGCGCGCATGTGTGTGTATGTGGATACAGTGATATATTGAACTATATGTGAATTAATATAAAGACAATAACATACTTATTTTTAAAATAATTTTAGACTGAAGTGAAAGTATCAATATATTTATACTTCTTACATTTGTGAAGTAACTGTAATGCAACTTATCAATGAAAAGAATTTTGATAAAATATAACAAAAGCAAATATGGAACTCTTAAGAAAATAATTAAAAGCATGAAATCAAAAACATTTGATGAAAATTTTGTAAACACACTCACACACATATGCAAGAGTAACATTAAAAAATATAAAAAGTGAGACTATCGTCAGAAAATAATATTTACATGTTCTGTTGCAGCAAGATGGAAAATTGACGACAGCAGTCAATATTGAAGCCTCTCTGGAAACTGTAGTATTCTTTCAAGCAGAATAGGATAACCGCAAACTACTATCAGATATATATGTATATGTATATGCACACACACACACACACACACACACACACCTTTAAGGAGACGAGTTGTAAGTCAATCAATCAGCTCTTGAAATTAGAATCAAGCAGTAAACAGACAGACAATGAGACTACTGAGAGCAATGAATTAAATTTTAAATGGAAGCCATCACAGGTGTCGAAATTGTCTGAAAAGATTTCATAACTTCCCATAAAAAGAGTGAGAGAAGAGGGGAAAGGGGAAAAGAAAGAAGAAAGGCTGTAAATTGATCCGGGGAGGCAAAGTTAGATATAAAGTGGAATAAATGACTCAAAGTTTTCAGAAAAATCAGCATTTCATTATCATTTCAGGTTTAACCCTAAAATAAGGGAGCTTAGAAACTGCTGCCATTCAAACTTTTGTATCACTGTAATTTGTTTAAAACTAGACGCACATACAGACACAAACATGAAACAGGGGAATATAATGAGCTGGCTGTCATGATATTGCACCACTAGGTGAGCAGCATGGCACTTGTGATAATACACCTCTAGGTTAGCAGCAGGCTTGCTGCGATGTAACATTACTCAGCAGCAAGATTTTGCAATGTTGCATTACTCAGTTAGCATCAAAGATGTCATGATGTTGCATTTACTCAGCTTGCTGTGATGTTGCATTACTAAGTTAGCAGCAAGCTTGCTGCGATGTTGCATTACTAGGTTAGCAGCAAGCTTGCTGCGATGTTGCATTACTAGGTTAGCAGCAAGCTTGCTGCAATGTTGCATTACTAAGTTTGCAGCAGGCTTGCTGTAATGTTGCATTACTACGTTAGCAGCAGGCTTGCTGTGATGTTGCATTACTACGTTAGCAGCAAGCTTGCTGTAATGTTGCATTACTACGTTAGCAGCAGGCTTGCTGTAATGTTGCATTACTACGTTAGCAGCAGGCTTGCTGTAATGTTGCATTACTACGTTAGCAGCA
>NC_068989.1:2832024-2845303 GCF_001194135.2 Octopus bimaculoides
GTTAGCAGCAGGCTTGCTGTGATGTTGCATTACTACGTTAGCAGCAGGCTTGCTGTGATGTTGCATTACTACGTTAGCAGCAAGCTTGCTGTGATGTTGCATTACTACGTTAGCAGCAGGCTTGCTGTAATGTTGCATTACTACGTTAGCAGCAGGCTTGCTGTAATGTTGCATTACTACGTTAGCAGCAAGCTTGCTGTGATGTTGCATTACTACGTTAGCAGCAAGCTTGCTGTGATGTTGCATTACTACGTTAGCAGTAAGATTGTTGCAACACTGCATTACTAAGATAGCCACAAGATTGTTGCAACATTACATTACTAAGATAGCATCAAAGATGTCATGACGTTGCATTTACTCAGTGAGCCAGTACCTCATACTTATCAGAGCTGGTTGGTTTGATATCACCACTAATCACACAGCTCCAGCTCATTTCTCTCACCTTCTCTCATCAATCATAATATATTCACTCATCCATGCATTAACTATTATGCCTGGTCCTTCCTTTCAGAATATAGATGTTGCCCATGGTTTTCCAGCAGCTGTCAACCTGCAACTGTTTAAGGGAAAAAGTCACTTCATCATTTGCTCTGGCCCCTACAGGTCCACATAGGCCATTGATACAGGCTCTGTTCCAATCATAAAAGCAATGGTTTTTATGGCTGGGGTGGAGCCTCTTCTGAATACTGTTAGGAGTGCCAGATTTCCTAAATGTAGTGTTTTCACTATAACTGAGAAATAAATACATAGTCAGGCCACTAAGATAATCTATTTATCCAATCATTCAGTATTTCATTTGTTTATTGTGCAGATAGCAAACAATAGTGTTATCAGTCACAGATTCCCAAAACCCATCTGCTGGTTCACTGCGTTTCTGACAATAAGACTGATAAGAGATTGTCTAAACTAACATAGAATAAATATCCCAAGGGGATTCATTTGTGAAGCATTATTTTTTTGTTTTTCTCACTAATACCAGTAGAATATATAGCTTTCTTTTGAGCTCTAGGACTACAAATATAGAGGGCTGTGTGGTTAGGGTATTGCACCCATAGCATTATATTGTCCACAAAATGCACAATATAAAAAATAATATCTGAATTCATCATCATAATCGTTTAACATCGGTCTGCCATGCATGCATGGGTAGGACTGTTGACAGGAACCAGCCAGGTAGGAAACTACCTTAGGCTACTATGTCTGTTTTGGGAGGGTTTTTACAACTGGATGCCCTTCCTATCACCAACCAATCTGCAGAGTGGACTCAATGCTTTTTTACGTGGCACCAGCACAGGTGAGGTTAGTTTTGGCATGATTTATACAGCTGGATGCCCTTCCAAATGCCAACCACTTTACAGTGTGGACTGGATACATTTTATGTGGCACAAACACTGGCAGGGTCATCAAATAACTTGCAAGACAAGGAATTATGAGAGGGGCAGGAGCATTTGAGGAGAGAAACTTAAGATGAAAGGTTAGTGTGACACAAAGACAGAGAGGCAAAAACAGGTGTCTTGCTATAATGGAAGGGGCATCGATTTTGTAAACATTTGATTCAGCTTATTGAGATTATTGTTGTGCATGGGATGAGCTAAGTTAAAGATTATAGTTTACTAGGCTTCCTATAGTTACATCTTAAATAGCAAGCTGTTGTTTTATTGGTTGGGCCATTGCACGGAAGAGAACTGTCTCGTGAAAAGTCAATATTATTTAGGTTTTTTTTCCCCATAATTGAAGCAAATTTGAATTTGATAAGATCAAGTATACCATATAAATAGAATATTCATTTTCCCATTCCAAGTATAGTCTTTAATATTCAAATTTAACAACTCGTATATAGCTATTTCAAATTTACTTGAATCTCATCAGAATAAGGTAATTGAGGATTTCTTATTACTGTAGTCAATGGCATACAAGATGGCACTTTTCAAGAAAAAAAAAAAAAAAACCACCCTGGAGTCTATAGGCAAAGTCGAACCATTTATAAGCTCTAATGCACTTAAATTGGGGTACCCATGTATCTTTTATGCTATCAAATATGATATACTATAATATTTTGCTACATGGAGATAGAAAGAAAATTTTAGTAAAGAGAGAAGATATATGAAAGCCTTTCACCAGTTATTGGTTTTTTGGTCATAGTTCATTAGTTGTGTATGGAGAGAGAGAGAGAGAGAGAGAGAGAGAGAGAGAGAGAGAGAGGAGTGGAAGTAATCTAAATTTACATACAGTCTAAGAAGAACAGTCTCATTTAAGTAGAAATGTGCATAAAAATATAGAAATGAAAAATGTTATAGCTTCTATTTTTATCGCCAATACAAACATTAATCTATAATATCAATAGTGTCCAGCTGTCGACTGGCATTCCAGCCACAACCGTTTCACCATCTTTCTTGGCATATTGTATCTAGGATAAATTTATCCTGAATATTTAACCATTCTGAACACAGAACCATCGCAAAACACTGACGTAAGCGAGAACATCCTACTGTACTAAGTTTAACTTTTTAGCATATAACCTAGCCATATCCGGCCCAAATATTCTACCTCTTCTATGTTCAAATTGGCCAGGTCTGGCCTGCAATGTCATTCTAAAATATAAACAGTCACATCATCAAAATCTTGGAGCTACAAGATAATGCAAGATTAATTCAAATAAAAGTTTGGCTAAGCAAAAATTATATCTGTTAACACAGTGTGTTACATAAAACTTTGGTAATGTATCCTCTTGTATCAAGACAATATAAGCAGGGATCAAAGATTCTTCAGGTAAGACCAAAGTTATGACAACACGACATAAATGACTGCCTAGCCCTAATAAAATTGCAATAAGCAGTGCTGCCAACTGATACCTGGGCCAGCAGATGCAACTACAGTAGGGGTAGAAACCAGCACAAACTACTTTACTTTGAGTAGTCAGCTGCTAAATTGCTAGATGCTGCACAATTTTTTTTTTTTTGTATCTTCACCTTTTGTTTTCTCTTTTGCGTACTGCAATATCTTGGGTCCTACCTTAAGACCATTGATCCCAGCTTTGTTCTGACATCTGAGGCTACATTACTGAAACTCAATGTACTGCATGTGTGTTAAGAGGAAAGAGTCTTCTTCCTTGGCCAAACTGGTCTTGAGTTAAACGCTTTTCTTAACTTCTGTTTCATTTACTTTGAGTGTAAAATTAAAAGCAAAGCAAAAAATTGTTTTTTCTTTTAATTTCATGAAATACTTAACACTGCATACTTGCTGTACTGAGAATCTGCCTCTGTTCTCTAATTGTGATTTTATGTTGTTAATTATTTCTTGCTTTGTGATCATGTGGATTTTGGGTTCAGTTCCACTAGGTGGCACTTTGGGTAAGTGTCTTCTACTATAGTCCCAGGCTGAACAATGCCCTGTAAGGGAATTTGGTAGATGGAAACTGTGTGTGTGTGTGTGTGTGTGCATGTATGTATATATGTGTGTGTGTGTGTGTGTGTGTGTGTGTGTGTGTGTGTGTGTGTGTGTGCTTGTCCACTCCTTCCACCACCTGACAATTGGTGTTGTTTTGTTTATATCCTTGTAGCTTAGCAGTTTGGCAAAAGAGACTGATAGAATAAGTACCAAACCTTAAAAAATAAGTGCTGGGGGCAATTTGATTGACTAAAACAAGAGTGTGTGTGTGTGTGTGTGTGTGTGTGTGTGTTTTTCTTTCCACTTCCCAGTTTCTCTGCTTGTTCCGATGTGTGCCCAAACCAAAGCAACACCACCCAGAGAAACCTCAAACTTGCCTGCACTCCCAATATCCATTACAGGATATTGTTGCAACATGCTATTCTTGAAATTAAAGTTCTCGTTCAACTTTCCTGTTTATCTTTCCAAGATAATGAAATAAGTACCAGTATTATACACTGGAATTAAGTAATTAGAGACATTGTCTCTGTAAGAAATTAATAAAGATTGCAAAGAAATGACATGTTAATGAGAATGATAAGCAGACTGGAAGGTAGAATTTGTGTTAGAGATATCCCATGCACTAATAAAGGTTATGATGACATGATTCAAAGGTTAAGGTAATTTACCCATAATTTGATTAATTTGATAGAATTTAGCTCTCATATAAAGCTACAGTTATCTAGATGAAGAGAAAAGCTACATCACTAATCAGAAACTAAAATTAATAGTAACATAACTGTCTTGTATGAATGAAGCTTCTGGCTAATTTTCTTCGTGATAATTAGGGTAATTTGGAAATATTTAACTCTTGATACCATCTCTGGTTCCATTATACACAATTTCTTGTTTTAAAATATTCATATTTAGATTAAAACATTCCATATAAATTTTATTGTAAGAATTATTCATGTTCTATGCAGTGAGTAAATAATGAAAACATTTGACTAAATATTACTAAATTCTTACGTGAATAGTGTGTAAGATTTTGAGTAAAATACCTTTTTTTTTAAGGTACAGGTTAAACTACAAAATAAATAAATAAAACTTCATAATAAGAAAAATAAATCCAAGTAATTTTTTGTGATAATTTTATAATCCGTTAGATAAGAAATCTTAGAAACATATAGAGAGAAAATATGAAGAAGAACAGATCAGAAAATGTAAAAAAGTTATTAAATACAGATGGACTAGTAGGATGAGGATATAAATGTGATTGAAACAAAGTTTCTAAAAGGCAATATTCTATTAGAATGAATAGAAAAGTGCCTCAGGAAATATTTTTTCTCCTCTTTTCACAGTATTTGCAATAAATTGGTCTAAGAAAAAAATAAGATCATTTTATAGATTATCTCTAATATATAATAAATGAATATCCAAGATGAATATAATAAAAAGATGGAATAGAAGTTTGCTTGCTAGTTAGCCAGTTGGTAATTTACTTAGCTATTCCTCCTCTTACTATTCTGTAGTGAGTTATAGCCAGCCAGAAAATGATAAGGTTCTGTTTATCAAGGCAAAAGATATGCTGCTGCAGACAGCCTAACTTTATGATCAAAACCCACCTTTATGTTACTCGGGTGAGAACATCTTGTATTGCAACTTACCAAATCTATGAATAGCTTAGCACTATTTTGACAATGGAGGTACATAACCTAGAATATGTGTGTGTGTGAGAGAGAGAGTATGTGTGTGTTCAAAGCAATGAATTAAGAAAACCCAATATATACAAGAATCTGTACTTTAGAGAAAATTTACTTCAGACTGTTTGTAAAATACACATAGCTACAGTCGAACAGAATGATTTAGAAAAATTACTTTTCTAACAGAAGTGATAAAATAGAATAACCAAGTCATCCACAGAAAGTAAATATTTCAAATTTAATGTTTCCATGTTATTTATTTTTTCTGCCCTTTTTTTTTTATATGTTGGATTAAGAACGTTCCTATAAAATATTGTAAGACAGTGAAGTTATTAAATTAACATCCTAAGATTCTCTAGCTTTGACAACATTTTCATGCAACACACACACACACACACACACACACAGGTTTACTTATCTATCTATCTAAATAAACAAATTTATAAGACAAATTAAATAAGAGATTTGCAATGAAACATTTGTAAAGTAACTACAATCTCAAAATCTCAAACACTAAAATTTTTATTGGGTGTAAGTTTACAATTACAATTTGAATAAGTTACAACCTGATTGACTGAAATCTGTTACAATCTATAATTAATATCAATAGGACTAAGGGATTAACACAGAAGACGCTTAACTAGACTAGCTACTTTGCTGTAGCCAATATAGAGTATCACATTTCTAAGTTCAAACTCTGCCAAGGTAATAATACATTGAGATTGTAGAAGAGAGAGAGAGAGAAATATAAAAATAAAGAGAAACACTGAAGGCATTATATGTTATATAAGTTTGAAATGTACAAAATAATTCAGTCCTGGTGTATTTTCAATGGTGTTTGAATGAAATGTCAATAGTTTAAATATTTCAACAATGGGAAGAGTTTTAAGCCGATAAGGGAAAATATGCAGTTGTTGGAATTTAAAAGAATCTCAGCACGACTATCCTTTTATGAAACGTAAATAAGAGGATAGGAAATGTGAGAAGAGAAAAAGATTGACAAAGTAGCAACAGCAAACGCTTATGATAATCTGAATGGTCAATAACCGAAAGGTCCCATAAAGCACATCAATAAATATCAGTCTAAAAGCATTCAATTGTGATGCAGAATATTACATCACTATACTAAAAAGAAAGAAAGGAAAAGAAAATATATATAGAGTAATACCATAATTTACCACCCACAAACACTGGAGACTTTTCTAAAATATTAATTATTGTTACATTTATAATTTTAAAATATTGATCCCAATCTGTTATGCAGCAATTTCTAAACAGTATTGCCATTAATCTAACCAATATTATTACAAACATGAAACCAAGAATTATTCAATATCTTAACTAAGAAAATAATAATTTTACAGGACAATAAAGTTGCCAACATATCTAACATGTAAACATCAATATTGTACGGATGTTTTGTTAAAGCAAGCAACATACAGTGCAGCTGTAGTATTCCACTGTTGTTAACAGACGAGGATAGAAAGAAAAACTAATGCAGAATAAGACGTAGAAACTAACATAGCAATCAGTAAGAAGAGAAGTAATATTCTACACTGGCAATCGACTGGTCACCTGCTTGTAGCATATGACAGATAAGGTGAGTGGGAGGGAAGGAGAAAGAGAAAAAAAAAAACAATGAGTGAGAGATGAGAGAGAACTAAGAGAAAAGATGATGAAACTAGTCAATGAAAGTTAAGACAGAAAAAGCATATTAACTAATAATAAATAAACATTCTGGAACTAAAGAGGAACTCCTGTTATTAGCCTACCTTGTTCATAATCCAGTACACTAGGTGGATGGTCTTCTTCAGAAGCCTTTTCGGTAATAAATTTGAGGATACCCTTACATATTATTACCAGCACTGCCATGATTTCTTACTGCAGATAACTGGAAGAGTCCAACTGAGAGAGTAAGAAGGGGAAGCATAGCAAGAGCCAATACAGGCTTGAGCTATTGTCCTTAACTGAACAGAAAAATGTACTTAAAAGATTCAGAGGGGGATGGTTAGAATGTTAGTTTCTAAAGAATGATAAGCACCGAAGAATATGAGAACCGAGTTAAATAACTAGAAACAATAATATGAAGTTGGAAAACAAAATCAGAATACAAGACCACACTAATAACTGTAATGATTAAGATAGCAATAAAATGTGATGTGAAAAACTCATATTATGATGAAAGAGTTACCACACATGCATCTTTACTGATAAATATATTCTTGAAGTGTCTCAACATTAAAAAAAAAATTAAGATTCATACTTTGTAAAAAAAAACAATTTATATTTAAATGTTTATAAATTTAATTAAACCTGACATTATCAAGATTTGAAACGCTCTTATGAAGACTAAATGAATGCTGAAATTATTATTAATTTCAAGTAAACAGCCTAGATCAATCAACTGCCCCCCATATGAAAACCCTGTTAAGTGACAAGCTCTCAATTGTAAAACTAATCAAGAATGATATAAAAATAAAACAACAAAAAACTATAATACCACCTTTTCATTGAAAAAAAAGAATGGCATGATTTTGGACTTTATCTGTAACTACTGTAATAAATAGGTCATTTAAAAACAAAAAAAAAGCCCTTAATGGTATAAATATGGGCCTTGGACAGCCTGCCCCAGCTGTAAGTTTCTTTCTTATGCATGTCTACTTTTAAGGTACCAAAAGTAAAAACCTTTCATAAAATATTTCTATATATTTATATGGGTTAGACAACACTTAATATTCCCACATTAATTGCACTAGTGCAGAACAAGAATAATAAGTCAAACCAACAGGGGAAACTATGTGGTAATCTGAAACAGCAGCCAATAATTTTCATACTGCACCTTGGCATTAAAAAAAATGGAAAGACACAATATACATTTAGAGATATCATATCAAAAGAAGAGGTGGGGGGGGGGACAGCAACCCAGAATGGTCACAACTGGAATGCTGGCCTGGGTCAAAAATAATAAGAACTTTGTCAGGACAGAATATTTTTCATAATCAAAATGTAGATAAGGTAAAGGGAAGTAACAAGGAAGTGTGTTAAGAGATGAATGTAGCTAGGATAATGAACATGATGGCATCAGTTGGTATTGCAGAGAATACCATGCACAGATTAAATGCAGTAAGATTGAGAGTAAATGCTTGGGGGGGAAAAAAAAACCCCACAGGTGACAGTATCTTAGGTGACCTGGTTCAGTGAATTTCCCAACTGATACTTTTACTTGCCACTGAATAAATATATGTATTTCTAACAGATGCTAGACTTCAACTTATATGGAAGTGAGTATAGTTAATTAAATCAAGTGCAGTATTTATTTTATCAACCCAGAGCAAAGAAGATCTTAAGATCTGAACTCAATGTAAAGAGATGCAGACATGACTGTGCAGTTAAGATATCCTCAATCGCATGCAAACCACATGTTCTATATCTTTCCAAGAGATAAATCTCATCTCTTAACTACCGTTCATCTGCTTTACAGGCTACAATTTACTCTGAAAGGTGGTGTCCACACACATATAGATCCCCCATGCCCCTAATCCTCTACATACATCTGCTTCCTCTACTTGCCTTCCAAACTCTTCAAACCAACAACAGTTCTTCAACTATATCTCTTCCTGTGTTGGGATATATTCTTCAAACCTTTAGCGACTCCAATGTTCACAACTCTTCTGGGCTTTTACTTTCATTACAGGCAGATGCTGGTAGTGCTTTGAACAAATCTTTCACCATCCTCCACTTTTGACATCAATTTGTTTCATCTCGCACATGCATCTCTAATTGACATAGAACTGTTCCAAACACTTTACATTTCTCTCTCACATCCAAACCCAGCTGAAATACTGAATTCTCAGTCTCTCTACTCATCAGGTTCTCTACCAACTACTATCCTACCACACAGCTACATACTCTGAAACCTCACATTTCATGTTAGCAGACTTGTCAGACCCTTGGCCAGTTCTATGCTAACTACTCCTGGCAGTGCATGTGCTGCATACCTGACCAGCAGACTAAAACCGAAGTCTTAGATATGTTCCTTTACATCCCACAAACAACCAAAACCCCAGAGCCACATCCCCAAGTGATTCACGTATGAGTGTACTGTAGTTCTTTCAAAGAACACAGTTTAAAATGTCTGGATGAAATAATCTGCCTCTGCAAACAAGACAGCTTCTACTCAGCACTCCTGGTCACTGGGATTGACACTAAACGAGAATATTGTTGAAAAGGTCGATAAAGAGAATGTGTTTATAAGCTCTTTAGTAAAACTCATATCTCCAATGTCATCAAGTGCAAAAAGCATCAGAAACAGAGAACACTTATTTCGATGTTTCAATGTGTGGGTTACACTGTTGTAATCCAAGATACATCTTGTAATTCCACTTGTAAATCTCGTATGTATTTACAAACTCCAACTTAACAAATAATGATTGCTGTTACAGGTCTTATGAACACACACACACACATACAAACAATCAGCCTTGTTCTTCTTTTATCTGCATTATCATCATCAATATCTAATTAGCTTGATTTAGGAAGACTAGAACAAATGTTGCGAGTCAGGTTCCTACTTATTTTTAATAAAAATGTCTTGGAAACAGATTTTGCTTGACTATTTAATGAAGAGAATGATTTTTTTCTATTCACACAGTGCCTTTTGCTAATATTTCCACAGTGAAATGAAAATAATTTTAAGAGCATTTAGAATATAAATGTAAAAAAAGAAATGAGTAGAATAAAAATCAAATCAAACTCATAAGTCGCCATGATTGACCGCTAACTCCGAAAGTTTTTTTTGTTTTATTCTCTCTGTGGAAGAGTGTAGGCTTGGAACGTAAAAGACTTTCTCACCTTCCCGAGCATCAAACTAATACACCTGCTTGTTATTTATACACCTGTCTTCGTCTTTTGTTTTTCTGTAAATTTCAACTATATATATAGGTTCTGGAAGACCTGCAACCAGCAGAACTGGGAAAAACATTGCAGAAATGCCTGCAGCTGTGAGATGAAATCGTTGAATCACCATACGTGAATTATCAGGGGATGTGCAGATTAGTTACGGTTCGGTTCAGTCCATTGTCACTGGAGACACACCTACCAAATTTGTGCCAAAACTGCTTTCAGCTGACTAAAGACACTTGGGTTTCAGTGCACAAGATCTCCTTGATTGAGTCAAGAATGATGAAAACTTTATGAAGGTCTCTGAGCAGGTATCACCAAGCTTTTGGCAAAATTTCATGCAGATTCTCTGCTCAATGTGATGATCACACGCTACACACCTTCCTTCCAAGCACTGCTGTAAACAGCAGAAGTGAGCTAGAACGTTAAAACTTAGTGCACATGTACATAGAGCAGAGTTCAAGGTCAATCTGTGCCAAGTGGCTTCACTCTCTGTGCTTTAGCTTCGTTGCTATAGCAATAGTCCGGATACTTATTGATCAGACCACATATTCATTACAAATTCTTTATGTTTTGAATGTTTTTTAATGAATTGTTTTTTTTTTTCATCCCCTTTTCATATTTCACCACCGAATATATTTTGATTCTTCTTATAAATAAGTCGAGCCTTTATGAGGCAAGTAATGCAATATTGTCATGTCTGTATGATGTTGGTTACGTATTTGATAGTTTAAACAGAATTAAAAAAGTTTCAGTGCACAGTTACTCAACCTGCTAGAAACAGCAGTCAATTTTTCTGCAAATCACACTCAACAATATTTCATTGTAAGATTCTTGGTATAAATTCTTGTTAAAACAGATTTTGTTAAGTCTTGGGAGAGTCATGATGCCACAGTCGATTAATTAGTTGATTAAATATTTAACCAACTGACTAATAATAAAGAAATGGAATTGGATCCCAATTGAACCGGTGTTATAATTGGCGTAATGATTCTCCCAAGACACAACACTCAACAATCTCTAATTATGAAAGGACACACTGAACAATATAGTCTGATATATGTACAAAAACAAGATAATAAATCGTATAAGCCGGGGGAAAATCATCTAGAGGGTAGCATTCCTTCCAGATTTCTTCAAAAATTCTCAAATTAAAAATAAATAGAAGAGTAGAAATAATTCAAATATTTCTTTTTTTTTTTTTTTAAATAATAATGTTAATTTAATTACTTACCACAATCACCTAAATCCATTCGTTCAAAATCTTCACTGAATCTCTATAATTAAAAAAAATATATCAATGTTAAAAGCTATTTTACAAAATTTATTATACTATCATCAATAATTCCAAATCTGGGAAGAGATATAAAATTCCTTAGCAGCTGTGAAAAAATATACAATGCAAAAAGGAGGTGGGGGCACACACCAATATTCCAACACCACAGACACAAAATATTGTCGTAAATAACTCAGAGAACAATTTATTACCACAGTCACAGCAGAAGCTGTTTCAACTATCTTTACCCTAAGAGCACTAATGAAAGCCCACAAATGAAAAAAAAACATTTGAGACAATTCTTTGGTATATTATAAATTAGATATATTATAGAGTTGTCACTTGACAAGTTGTAGAAACATTAATATGTATAGCGACCTTATGGAAACGACAATTTAGTTTTACCGTTTTGTTACGTGTCATTTTAACCCTTTCACTGCAACATTAAAATCCCATAGTTATTCCAGTAATTATCCTCATCATTATTTAACATCCATTTTCCATGCTGGTATGGGTTGGATGGTTTGACAGGAACTGACAAGGCCAGGAGCCACATCAGGTCCCATTGTCTGTTTTGTTATGGTTTCTACAGATTGATACCCTTCCTAATGCTAACTCCTTTACAGTGTGTACTGGATGCTTTTTATGTGGCACCAGCACTGACAAGGTCACCAAGTGCCTTGCAAGACAAAAACCCCCTCAACTGGGAAGGGGGAGTAGTATTCAGTGGGTGCCACTTTGTGCCAGTTGAGAGATTTGAGATATAGAAGTGACAGATATATCTTGCTGTAGAGTAGACACATGGAACACCTCAGGGACACTGGGGGAAGTGAGAATAGGTGAGGTGATACAAAGGGTTGGGCTGGATGAGTGAGCAGGACAAGGTGACTATAGTAAATGATGGAGGGAAATGTAAGAGAAGTCTGTGGATTAAATATCTACCAAAAATATAATTGGTATTTTCTGCAAGTCACATTGCCTCAATAAACTTGACATCACAACAGAAAATAGTTTCAAACATGATATTCCTAAAAAAAGAGATAAAGTGGTATATGAAGCTGCATTCTGTAGTTAAAAATAAGGACATTTTGAGAGGATATATTGTTTTTTTATAGTAAAAGGGTAACCAATTAGAAATAAGTAAATCTATCAGCTATTTTTTGGTGGACCATTTTGCACTATTGTCAGGTGTATTATTTTAGCCATTCAAGACATTGCTGACAGACAGCTTGTTTGTAAGCCAGTTAAGAACATGATTGTCTCATCCTCTCTCAGCTGTTGTTAATAGCTGTGGCAATCTCTTTTCACTCTGTTTCTGTAGCTCAGGTAGTACAACCTCAATAGAATAACTTCTAAGTTTAAAAACACATCTATTTTTCCTTTCTAAAGCTGCCCATTTTCTGATTGCATACGTGTGACTCTACAACACATGATTCTACTGACATGAACATTTTTTAAGATGCATTTTATTGACTTTGTGAAAAATGGAAACAAATGTGCACATTTTCTGCAATACTTTTCCTACAACACATTTTACCCAACTGACTACATTATATATGTATGTTCTTCCAAACATTCATGTAAACTGTCTTAATCTTGTAAATTCAGATTATAGATTCCGTTTCCATTTAATCAGGTAGTTAAATCGGATTTTATAAAAGATATCAGTTTTGATCCTTTTTAAAGGAGTCAAGCCATTATTTTAAATTTATTCTATTTGAGAGTCTAATTAAAGCATTACATAATCATCTGATTTTACTGATTAACAAATAATCAATCTACATTTTAATATCTCTTAAAATTGTTAATTTTCTGGAATTCCATTTTGTTTCTTTGTCTTCAATCTTTAGAAACTAGTTTCCAGGGCTTTAGTAATAATAAAGGCGACCTTAAGTACTTGGTTTTGTACTTATTTTATTGATTTTGAAATGACCTTGAAAGAGGACAAAAGGTCAAGGCAACCAAGTATAAAGGGAAATAACACAGACTGCTATAGTGTATTTTCATTTTATGTCAATTTTTTTTTTTTTTTTTT
>NC_068989.1:2845313-2864885 GCF_001194135.2 Octopus bimaculoides
GACACTATGGATGTGTGTGCATGCACATACAAACACACACACACACACACAATTTTATATTCAGGGCAGATATGGCTGCATGGTTAAGCTGATTTTGAAACTGTGCCGTTTGGGTTCAGTCCCACTGTGTAACATCTTGGACAAGTGTCGTCTACTACAGCTACTACTACAATAACAGCCTTAGGCTAACCAATGCTTGCTAAGTGAAATCTGATAGAAAGAAATTGTGCTGAATCTCATTGCAAACATGCATCTGTATGGTGTATGGGTATGTAGCTGACAATATTTGTCTTTACATTGACACTGTTTAAAAACAGGTGCTCTCTCTGTCCCATATCTTAAACTACAGAATCATTGCACAAGTGGCAGATTAGATAAATTAATATATAAATACCTAGATTTGCTTTCACATCGATAAATTATTGTCATTAATGATAATGTAGAACAGTGTTTTGAATAACAGTATACAAAATACTTATATTTTAAAGGATAAACAGAAAAAAAAATGTGTGTGCAATAAAACAGAGCTATATAATAAACTATATATTTATATGTCAATGCTTTCCAATAAAATCTGGAGCCTGCCTTAAAAAACAAAAAAGAAAAAAGTGTCCCCAAATCCAGGTTTCCCTGCTTACCATGCTACCATTTCTATCCATACCCATCACTGAATGCTTTAAAATTTATAAAGTGCTTCCTTGGCAGTGAACACTACAAGTAACACCTTTGTGCCTATACAAGCTCAACACTCCAATCCCTATATACACATACATGGGGTTACTACACTCATGCATTCACACACATGTAAGACACCTGTTCCTTTGTATGCATGCATACATGTGGTGGTGGATCTTAGTAGTTTCGTCAATTAAATTACCATGCTCCTATATTAATGTGCAAGTGACTAATTATTCCACCAACAGGCTAACCTCCAATGTAATTCCCAGACAGAATCAACATGACAGTGTGTGACAAGGTTCTATCTTGTCACACACTAAGTACAATCCACCAAATGGGCTTCTATACCAAATTTCAGTTACAAGTCCTGCTTCTCTTCAGTTCAAAGATTTGAGCAAATTCAACTCCAACAATGGTACCAACTTTGTGCAAGCATGAAGCATGCTGGCAAAATGCTGCTCTTCTAAATGGAAACCTTACCTGTCATAATAGATCTGCAGCATGACGCAAAGCAGGCCTTGCCATCCACTCAAGAAAACACATAGTAAATGCTTCACAAGCACTAGAGCAAACTGATTCCTCAACTTGTTCCCTTTGCCAAAAGGTTTACAAGGCACCAGCAGGCCTCAAGAGATGCATTTGTGTCCATAGAACATGATTAACACTTTATTTTACTGAATCTTCATTTGTTGTTTATGATGCAAAAATCCATCATGCATATGTGCGTGTGTCTTTAGTAGAAATGGATGCACGTTTTCTTTTAAAGCTTTTTCTCAGATCAATTCAAACAATTTTTTTCATCAATCTATATGTAGCCTTATTACATTATCAGTTTAAATTTGAACTATTAAAACTTCACTTTTGAAGTAGCATTGTTGTATTTTGTAGATGTTAAATTTTTAAAAAATATATCTACATCACTCAATATTTTTTTTCCTTTTCAATCTAAGTATACATCTTGTTTGATTAATTTTTTTCTCTACCAGCAAATTAATATCTGAAAGTGTTAATTCTCCACTTAATACTTCTCAACACTTGATTACATTTCAAATGAAGTAGTTATCACTGCTATGTCAGTCTTTTTAACACCATACCATTCACCAGTAATAAGAGCTTATTACTTCCAGCTCCATTTAAATTGACTGGTTTGAAAGTCATATAGAGTCAAACTCAATAATTATGCTTACAAGGAAAAAGAAAAGAAAAGAAAAAAAGAAAAAGAAAGAGAAAAAAGCAGCAAAATTGTTTCATTCAATTACAGATTAGATATTATAAATAACAGCAATCTTCTTTCTTTACTTGACCAATAAATCTGCTGAAACATTTGGTATTTTATTGCTACAGTGGATATTGCTGTTAATGTGCATTAATTGAGCATATATATATATATATATATATATATATATATATTCAAAACTTAGCAACTTAAAACCATCAAAGTATATTTCTAGGATAGAAATTCTGATACTGATGGGTTTCTAAGTCATCATACTTATTTTCCAAGTATTTTTGGTACATATCTGTGTACTACATTTAAATATGTCCATTTGGAGAAGATTTGAGTAAATATGAAAGCAAAATGCATCATCTTGGACATGGACATTGAAGCAACTACAGTTTCCATCAAGAGCTGGAAAATAAGTGAAATGGGATACAAACTAAAGAGTGGGGGAATTAAAAGCCTAATACTTTATCCGTTAGATTCCTTTATTGTTTATTTTGAATATTTTAATTAGCTCAGCCCCCTCCTGTTTACCTTAGTCCTTCAGGCCTTAAAAGAGGAATTCAAGACCGGCTGTCTTTGGGAGCTCTTCTATGCTGATTACCTTGTTCTTGTAGCTGAATCACTACCTGACCCAGAGAAACATTTTCAGGTGTGGTAACAAGGTGTGGAATCTAAGGGCCTTAGGGTTAATTTAGCAAAAACCAAAGTCCTAGTAAGTAGGAAAACAGACAAATCACAGAGATGGCCCTGTTTGAGATGTAAGAAGGGCATTGGTAGGACTGTCATATGTTGTACCCAGTGCAAGTTTTGGACACATAAGAGGTGCAGTGGTATCAAAGTGTGGCAAATGTGCTGGTGGAATAAGCACTAAAAACACAGACATTAGGCTCACTCAAATGCTTGGGTGGATCATGAGAAGTAGTAGATAGCTTGTTACCTAGGAGACCAAGTTAGCAGTGGGGGAGAGAGTTCTGAAAATGTAGTTGCTAGGATAAAAATAGGCTGGGCAAAGTTCAGAGAGTTTCTACCTTTGTTGGTAACTAAGGGCCTCTCCCTCAGAGTGAAAGGTAGATTATATGATGCCTGTGACTACAGAGGATTTGCAAAGGCTTGAAAGAAATGAAGGTAGTATGCTCCACTGGGTGGGTAATGTCAGTTTGCATGCATGACCAAGTGTAAATGATTTAAGAAGAAAACTGAGAATAAACAACAGTGTTGAGAAGACAACACTGGTGTGGTCATGTGATGCGTATGAATGAGGACAGCAGCATAAAGAAGTGCTGAGCTCTAATTGCTGAGGATACTTGGAGAAGAGGTAGATCCAGGAAGACGTGGGACAAAGTGGTGAGAAAGGATCTTTGGATGTTGAGCCTCATTGAGGATATGACAAGGGACCGGGAGTTGTGGCGATTTGCTGTACTTGATATGATAAATCAAGTAAGTAAAAACCGCCGTCTTCCACACATACAGGTTGGTCTTTTCAGGTGCTGGTGCCACTTAAAAGGCACACATGCCAGTGCTGTGTTAATGCACCTATGCTGCATAAAAAGCAGCCAGCACACATTGTTAATGCCAGCATGGAAAGCGGATGTTAAATGACGATGATGATGATGATGAATGAAGACAGTAACTCGCATAACAATAATGCCTTTTGCTAGGAAGGAATTAACAGTAAAAAGGAAAAGATTGTGGATATCAGCACAAACATGGCAGTATGGTTCAGAAGTTTGGCTGCAATCAGGGGGTTCCATACCATTGCATAGATGTGGTCAGCTGGTACACTCAGTTGCAGGCTAACCAATACTTTGTGAGTAAAATTGGAAGATTGTAGTATGGGGTAAGTGAACTCCCTCTTGCAAATCCCTCTTTTATCAGAGGAGTTTGATCATCTTCACCCTACGTGAAGAAGCTACTCACTATAAGCGTTAACCATTTCTGTTCCCAAACTAACGACATAAAATAGGTTCAATTGAAGATGGGCTCAATAACTTCCACCAATTCTGTACATTGTTTATGAAAAGGTGGCTCAGTCATTTAAACATTAAAAAAAAAACCCTAAACATTTGAAGAAAAGAATACAACTTTACTCATAAAACTAAATAAGCAAAGATTTATTTAGATGTTGCTAACAATCTCCAATAACTACATTCTCTGCTACTAAGAGTTCCTCACAGGGGTTCATTTTTCCACCGTAAGGGTCAAAATTACTCCAGTCCAGAGCAGTGGCTAAACATTTACAGAGTGCAAATATGTTCTGCACTAGAATAGAAAATACTGTTAGACAATGGAACACCACACACACAATATCATAGAAAAAGACTAATCAATACTTTCCAAACACTTGTTAATCTATCAGAGAGACCTGTTCTACAATGAATTGTAGTAGCTACAATAAATTCTGTTTCCATAAACCTGCGAACAATGCTACATTCACCAACCAGATGCATTTGTTAAACATCTAATAACCTGCCTTAATCTAATAAGAGATTAAGGCAATAAACCGGAAGAACCATTAGTATGCTGGATAAGATACTTAGCAGCATTTGTTCTGGTTTTATGTTCTGAGGAAAAATTCCACTAAGGCCAACCTTGCCTTTCATTTGTGTGAGGTTGATAGAATAAGTACCAGTTGATCACTAGGGTTGATATAACTGACTTTCTCTCCCTCATTAAAAATTGCTGGCCTTGTTCCAAAATTTGAAATCTAATAAAAGGTTAAACCATACCAAATTAAGGGACTTGGAAGTGTGTGTGTGTGTGTGTGTGAGAAATGAATGAAAAATGGTTATACTTAACAGAAATATGATCTTTTTAATTATGAAACTGGTAAAGTAAGATATCATTGGAAATCAAGTACAATCTTAACATCCATTGAAATTCCTTTAAATACCAAATACAGAATTATTGGCTGAACAAGAACTGAGTAGGGAGTTATTTTATACAGAAGGGATTCTATTGTTGAATAAAAGATTTTGGCACACAATGAATGTCCAACAGCAGGGTTTTTAATTTTACTATTTTTATTTAATTTATTTCAATATTATCAGTTTCAATCACTGAACTGCAGACTATGCAAGAGTACCACCATTAAACTGTTTTACTTGGCTATTTTGCCTGTCATATTTTGTTTGATACTTAGTCGATCTTCTTATTAAGGAAAAAGACAATGTGGAACAGGTGTGAAAAGATGTGACAGAGACAGAACCAAATACCACAGGTATTTTTCTTAAACATAGATATTGCTGCCCCAGGGTGATGTATGTATCTGCAATTGCTGTGCATAGCTTGTCTGCCAAATCTCACTTGCAAGAGTTTGGTAAAACTGAGGCTGTGATAAAAGACATCCATACTACTATACAATGGAATCAATCTTAACTCTCTTAACTCTTTCGTTACCAGCCTGGCTGAAACTGGCTCTGAGTACAAATGTCTTGTTTTCATAAGTTTTGAATTAAAATCTTCCAGCAAACCTTAGTCACAATTTATGTTCCTAACACTAGCTGAATGATAACTAAGTTATTTTATTAAATTCTTTGTTATATTTAGAATTAATTGAAAGAAACACAGAGCATCTCAAAATAAGTGCAGTAACGAAAGGGTTAAGCAACATGACCGGGGGGGGGGGGTCTTATTATCAGAGTACTGTGCCAATTAGAAAATGGTACAAACGCTGTGTAAAGTGACGAGTTATGGATAATGATGTAAGTTCATAGCAAAGGAAAGTTGTTAACAAAAATATTCTCCCTGTATAAAAACATCTATAAAAACCTGTAAAACCAGCTCTAAAATCTATATATGTAAAAACCATGTGTTATTGATTTGGATGTTATCATAGCAATATCTCACTCTACATACTGAAAATTAAGAATGAACAAAATGTGCCAAAATAATAATAATAATGAAAAAAAGAAAAGAAAAAAAAAGATCAAATGCGATAACATTAATTTGAGAAAGATGAAGTTCAGATAATCTAAATATTGGATTGAAACATAAAAGCCATAACGGCTTTTATGAACACAAAAGAAATTACTACTTGGTGTATTATTGAGAAATAATGGGAAAGTGTGAAGAATAAGATTAATCTTATTTTAAATTTAGTTATGAATGAAGTAAGTCGCATTATATCATAAAAATCACCGAAATTACAATACATTTCTCTCACATAGAATTAGTAGTGTAACACTTGATAGTGGTAAATTATTAAGAAAAGAAGTAAATTTTAGAAAAAAAATCAAGGTTATCAGAGTTTTGAAGGCATAAATGTAAGAAACGCATTTACTTTAGCTCTTGAGTCAATGTGGCTAATCATTTATTGATGGATACCAGTAATTAGAAATAAACACAGAGAAAATATATGTAATCTTTGTGAAACAAATTTTCCTGATCAAGTGCTATACTATTCTACATTTTGAATATAGCCAGTATTGAACACAAATTTGTATGCATTTTGTCAGCATTTAGCAAATATAGATTTGCATTGAAAAATTGTCATTTTGAATTATATATACGTAATAATCTGCAACAATTAAAATTTATCACTACCTATATAAATATATCTATTGCATCCATTTCTTCTTGGTACTTGAATTTCTGTTCATGTAAACACTGAGTAAAATACATTTTACTAGAGTTTGAGGTAAATGGACAGCGAAAGCAGGGTGGACCGAGGAAAATGTGGAAGAGGAGATTGGGAGGGTTGGCTTGAGAAGGCAGGACGCCCAAAACTGGGCGAGATTGTGTGAGGGCGGTTGCTATGGCATTGAGATAAATCTGGCTACCGCTGTTAACAGGGACAAAACCTGGATTTAAAATGATGGATTAAACACTATTTGCTGCTTTGCTCAGTGGCATAACTTAAATGTTGAAACTGTAAGGTTTGAACTAATGACCATGCAAACTGTAACCCATCATCTTAACTTCAATACAATCCATGCAGATAGATTTTGTTGTTTTTTTTTCATGTCTAGAAACCTCAGAACACATCACAGTAGAAAGTAATATTTAATAAATCAGTTTCTAATATTTCTGTAACTTGGCCATAAATGTCAGCATTGGCTTTGAGACCCTTTATATTTATTATTTGTTTTTTTAGCATAAAACATCGATTAAAAAATTAGAAGTTTTTAATTACTTGCATTAATTACTGTACTAATAAATACTACTAGTATATTAAATTTTTCCATGTGCATTAAAATACGATGAATTCAAGTTCAGTAACTATTACTGAAAATAATACAGAAAATAACTGGAGTTAATCAAATCACAAACAATTTCTTTTTTATAGTCCTTAAGAAAGACATTCAAATATCTATATACGTAATACAGAAACTTCCCTTTAATGTAGAATATCTTGATAAACATACAGCTATATCCAAGGTAACATACCAAAAAATGGCCAGCATGGAGTGTCTCACAACATATTCTGATCTCTGGCCCACAGACGTGTTGCTTCTTCTCACTACCTTTCCTAAATGACCCTCCCGTTTCACAGAGTTGGTAGGTTTAGCTCCACTTCCAACCAAGCCTACTTCACTCATCTCTTGTTTCCATGTTGCATCTACTTGCTTCAAACCCTGAAGTAACCACTAGTCTCAATCGTTTCCTTTGCCTATCGTCACTTCCCTGGATCTCTCTCCTACCCATGGTTGTTTAAAAAGAACACCAACCACACTGATTTCACTGCCCTGAGAAGGCCTGTGTAGGCAAGACATGTGTAGGTCTTTCTTTCAGATCTCTCTTTCTCTCTCTCTCTCACACACACTAACTTTTGTTGAAAAAGATTCTTCTGGATAATTAGAGTTAATTAAAATCAAAACGAAGCAGAAATAACTTTCTTACCTTTGTATAAACCGCTGACTGAAGATGTTCCGGTTGCGGTGGCCCAGAAGACCTCCGGGGTTCAAAGTTATATCCTCGAAGAGGGGAAACTGAAAATATAGAGAAACCAATCGTTACACACTACTAATTACATTCCGTAGGGTTTTGTAATTTCCCAACTGTTTCTGTTTTAAATATAAAACCTGAAACATTAATATAATATTCATGTACATAAATATGATATCAAACGGGTTAAATAATTATTCACATCGCCAAATTATTGTTTATACCTCGCTGTTAATGTAAACATTTTGATTGACTGTCAAGTTGTGAAAATAAATCCAGTTATGTTATGATTACTGACGAGATATACTCGAAATCACGTTAAATATAATTAATTGTCAGAAGAGAAATTAAACTAAATGCAATCAATTTTTAAGACGAGAAGTTTTTTTCTGCGCTGAAGCAGTCGGCCCAGACAGAGAAAACTGAAATCGTACTCAATAGAATGAAACCGCGACAGCTGGAAAGAAGGGAAAAAGGTAGCTAAACAAAGTTACCTCCCTTAAATTACATTTTTTTTTCTTTTTACTCCCAGAACTGAAAATATCTGATTAAAAATTAAAAAAAAAGGTCAATAAATAAAAGGAATAGGAAGACATTTCGTTAATCGTAACACTGAACACAAATGGTAGTTTGCCAAAGGATTTGCCATTTTGTATATATGGAAACTGAAGGACATGTGGATTACAGAGATTCGTTGAAAAATAAAGTAAAACCTTGCAAGGGAATAAATCCTACATTTTATAATTAGATAAGTTTAGCCGAAGTCAAGCAGAATTGATATTTTAACGAAGACTATCCCGTCAATTCAAGACTCGTCATCAATTTATTTAGAATCATCCGATGCGTTCTTTCTTCACTGTTCTTTTCTCTTCAAAGAGTGATTTGCGATATATGGCTGCGGGCCGAAAGAACACATTGGTTTGTCTAATTAAAAGAAGAAAAAAAGAAACACACATCGCTAGCAGGTTTCGTAACGACTGCTATATTCAAAATATATATATCACTTATCCATTTTTCTACTAGTTGCAAATCAATGAATTGAAAGGAAATGGAAGTGTACGCACACACACAAACAAGATCGTTTGTTTAACGTCCGGTGCGTACTTCCACGTTAGCATGGTTAGGGCGCGGACTGGCGCAGGCATTTTACAGGCACCTGCCCTTCGTGTCGTCAAACCTGACTTGTATTATTTCAAGTAAGGGATTATTCTATTTCACTGGTCTTCAGAAATGCAGAGTAAGCAGTCGTAATGTCAACAAGAAATGCAAACATCACATCACCGTTTCGCTCAGACAAATGACAAGCGGAGCTGCGAAATGTTAACAGGTGTCGCGCACGCGAGCGGACGGGCACACGACGGACTCTCCAGTATTTCTGTCTACCTATTCCACTTAAAAGACACTGGTCAATCCAGGCTTATAGAAGACACTTGCCTAAAAAGCCAGGCATATGCGTGTGTGTATTATAAGTACATTGATATATATATATACGTTAATACATGCATACATACACACACACACATACATACATACATACATACATAGGCATATATAGAGATACATGCGTGTGAGCGCACATACATTTACAGAAATGCATAAATACACACACACACACACACGTATTCATACAGACATAAATGCATGTATGACTGAGTGGTTACAGAATTGGCCCTGTAATTGCATGGTGTCATATTTCTATCTCAGATAATGGCACCTTGGGCAAGTGGTCTCACTGTAGCTTTGAGTCAACCAATACATCCTGAGTGGAATTGGCAGATAAATACTCTTTGGAAGTCTGTTGTATGCATATGTG
Organism: Octopus bimaculoides; assembly: GCF_001194135.2. Classification (NCBI taxonomy): domain Eukaryota; kingdom Metazoa; phylum Mollusca; class Cephalopoda; order Octopoda; family Octopodidae; genus Octopus; species Octopus bimaculoides. Next base: position 2,854,913 of record NC_068989.1, read on the forward strand.
TGTGTGTATGTGTGTGTGTGTGTGTGTGTGTGTGCGTGTGCGTGCATATGTGCATGTATGACCATGAATGTTGAAAGATAAAGTAAAACATTAGAGCACCATTTTTTGTCCAAACCAAATTGTCCTGTAAGTCTGTACTTTTAAAGACAAGAGGAATAAAATAAACAAAAAAAAAAATAATAATTTCCCTTACTTGAAAAACAGACAAGTGATTGTAACATGAAGTGCATCTGCTTATAAAACAATTCCAAGATAAGTATTGGTCCAAACTATGCTAATATGGAGAGGAAAAAATGACGTCAAACACATCAATATGCATACATTACATATGCACACACACACACATATATGCACACACACACACATATATGCACACACACACACACACACACACACACACACACACACATATATATATATATGTATATATATACATATAATTGTAATACAAATTCTTCAAGTTGAGCCAACTGGCAGGAGACCTAGGGGTAGACCAAAAATGAAATGTCAGGATAACATCCAGTCTCAGTTGGTCATACATGGGAACCCAGCTGAAAAGCGTAATGCTCTTGACAGGACTCTAGGAAGCAGGTGCCTAAGGACTCTACCTCAAGGACCCTACCAGGAATAATGAGCATGGAAGGTGGACAGATATATGCACATATATACACGTGTGTATGAATGAAGATTAGTTTCGCGGTGCTGATCCCTAATTGCAGAGGGGACATGTGAAACGGGTAGACCCCAGGAAGACGTGGGATGAAATGAGAAAGGATCTACAGACATTGGGACCCGCAGAGGAGATGTCAGGGGGCTGAGACTCCTGGTGGTGTGCTGTGTTTGAAAAGACACGTCAAACTAAGTAAAAGCGTGTTTACCCTCGCACACAGGCTTGTCCCTTGTAACTCTCTCCAGCTGAGGATCCCTAATCTTACAGGCTTGTAGGAGCTGGTGCTGTGTCTAATCAAGTATACATTCCCTCTGGCATGTGTAGCTTGTATCCATCTTAAAAAGAAAGCGTCAAAGGTCCTTCCTGAGCTTTAGGCTAATAAGGCCAGTTTCCCAGATTCTGTGGCATATATTCTCCACAAGGACAAGACGCTGGTCTGTTACCGGAGTATTCATTTTTGCCAGCTGAGTGGACAGGAACAATGTGAAATGAAGTGTTTTGCTCAAGAACACAATGTATCATCATCCAGTTCAGGAATTGAAACCACAATCTTACTATCATAAGTGCAACACTAACTCCTTAGCCACACACCTCTTTGTATTCATCTTAGAAACCGATAATGGTAGCAGAGGAAATAGAGAAAGGCGGCAGCTTCCTCATGGTTAAAGTTAGATAATTGTGAAGTGCTTGTGTTGCCTTACAAGTTGACAGAAATATAAATTTTAAAATTTTGCATTAAGTGATGAGCATCACCTGAAGCTACCAGCGAAATAATTTGATAGAATTTCAATATTTGTTTTAATGTAATTTTAAGGTGTGCAAAAAATAGTCAGGAAATTATTTCTTTTAATAAATATTAATAATTGGGCTTCATGGAGGCAACGACTGAGACCTTGGGCATTATGTTGTACTTGAGAAGACCCATCAAGCCAAGCAAAATCACAGTTGTGGCAAATACAGATGTCATGCAAATGGCACGTAAAAGCACCCATTACACTCTCAGAGTGGTTGGCATTAGGAAGGGCATCCAGCCATAGAAAACTATGCCAAATCAGACTGGAGTCTGGTGCAGCCTTCCAGCTTACCAGTCCTGGTCAAACCGTCCAACCCATGCCAGCATGGACAATGGATGTTAAATGATGATGATGACTACAAATTCTTTCTACAATAGGCTGAAACTTGAGGAGCGGGAGTTAGCTGATAACATAATAGTTTATAATTTAGGGGACAAAGCTAGCAGTTTTGAGAGAAGGGGAAGGGATTAGGTGATATCCTCAACCTTAGTACTTGATTGGTACTTAATGTTATCAACCTCAGATGGATGACAGGCAGTAATACATCCATTTTCCATGTCCCCATTGTTAGGACAGATCTCTTCCAGTACAACATCTTCTCACTTTCCATGGTCCTTTGTCCTTCATCATCTGATATACACACACACAAAAACACTTCAATCATATTTTTTGTGCAAGTAATGTATTTTTGAAATGGTTTCTGCAGCTGTAAGCCCTTTCTATCTCCCACTACTTTATAGAATATATATATATATATAATTAGGATGCATTTTATCATGCTACCAGCATTACAGAGGTTGTTTGCCAGTATTAAATACTGCCTGTACTCTATGTAAATATATATTGTGTTACTGCTATTACTGCAATTTGCAGACTCAATTACTTTATTGAGTGTGTGTGTGTGTGTGTGTGTGTGTGTGTGTGTACACACTGAATTTGCTAATAAGTTGCACTATTTTATACTTGATTTTAACTGAAAAAACTGGGAGGTGACTTATATAGAGAGCAAAGCAAATGTCAAGTTTGAATATGAAGGGAGAAGATTTTGTCCTAAGATTTAACCCTGAATTAGGAGTGTGACTTCTGAGTAAAAGCAGTATTTATATAATCGCTGGTTGCCTTCTTCTACTGAATAAGGATTTGGTTAATTCACTATTAACCAAACATGAAATTAAAGTGTCAAGTGACTCAATAATTACAAAAATGTTTCAGAGTAAACAAACAGTAAGAAGGTCAGGCAAACAAAAAAAAAAAAACAAAAGCAAGCAGCTAACGTTACTCGTAGGTGATAGTATCATCATCATCATATGTTATGAAGACAGTGAAATAATTCCCATATTATAGCTGTTATCACAAAATATGCTTAATGCACGTGTTTATAATAGGGATTCTTAACTTACGACATGTGTAATTTACTTCAAACGATTGACTGCTTGGTTGTGACCTGTATTACTTCAACAGAACCACTTACTACAGTCAACAACCAGTCAGCCATGCAGATTAATGTAAAACCATTCCAACTAGGGCAGCTGTGTACAAAATAACAAAGAACTTATTAAAAACAAAACAACTTCTTCAAGTGTTGTTTTTCTTTTAACTTGCATGGTTATTTTTTAAAAAATCATCTTAACTAAATTTCAAGAGAAAAAAAAATACAACAAATATGTATTCAATACAGTCAACTTCATTTCAAAAGCATCAATTTTCCCTCCAGATTACATAAACTTTTCAATAAGCAGAATAACTTCTGCATTATGTAATAATACCCCCAATCAGGTCTATGGATAGATTTCATGTCAAGGCTTGAATTACAAATAAAAACTCCTATGACATTAGTTAAAATGTAAGGAGTAAAGAGTGGGGGTTGGAATAAAACACATCTTCAAATTACTTTCTGGTAAAATGTAAGACATAGGGTAAAATAATTAAGTATACCAAGTATTAAAATGGTTGGTTAGTCCACATTTCTCTGCGAGGAGTATAGGGCTGGTTTCCTGCTTTCTCTGGCATATGTGTACTCCTCCCTGAATGGGATGCTGGTCTGGTGCAGGGTTACTCCTTTTTACCAGCTGAGTGGACTGGAGCAGTGTAAAATGAAGTGTTTTGCTCAAGAATACTTTGCCTGGTGCAGGGATTGAAACCAACCCTCTGATCATGAGTGCAACACACGAACCTCTAAGCTATGTGCCTCCACAAATTCAAATATAATGGTTTCAAATTTCAGCACAAGGCCAGTCATTTCAGAAGAGGGGATAAGTCAATTACATCGACCTCAGTGCTTAAATGGTACTTATTTTATAGACCTCGAAAGGATGAAAGGCAAAGTTGACCTTGGCAGAATTTGAACTCAGAATGTACAGACGAAATGCCAATATGTTAATGATGCAGCTAGCTCACTGCCTTACGTATTAAAATAGGTTTCCCAAACTGTAAAGCCTCATAAAAGTAATGAAAAATAAATCTTAGATCAAATTTCTATTGAGTACAGAAGATGTTTCCACGTATTACAACTTGGCATCTCATTAACAAATTTATACATTAAACAGGTGTTTTATAATTCAAGACAGCATTTTTGTTAGAAGACAACACGGTCGTACTGATGTTAGATTTGACAAAAAATAATTTTTAGACAGATAAAAGAAAGATTTATTGGCAGGACTCAAATCACGTAGATTGCTCAGCAAATGATAGATATGCAATTCAAGTCTCATCACGTTCCTCTTTTCTGTCCAAGTAATATGTATGATGTGCAATATAATTTCCATTAAAATTTTAGTAGTTAATAAAAGCAAATTCATAGAGTTATGAATTGTGTATTGCAACGCCATGTTTTCAAGACAAGCTTTATCAGAACAACAACGATCAAGTTAACGAACATATCTTAGATATTTATGTTGTTTATCATTTATTTCACTGCATGGGTGTGATGGTTAATTTTTATGAAAGTGAAATATTTACTTAACTTTTGAGGAAAATATTTTGTTTTCATTTTTAAACTGCTTAATGCAAAATTAATTAAGATTCAACCACATTGATTTATCTGATACAAAAATGAATAGAAGGGAGTGACAAGTTTCTTCATTCAGTTAATATCAGAAACCAATGGTTTCTCTTCATTAGGAATAAAAGTGTAGCTTAAATGGTGTTGTTATTCATAGGCACAAGCATGGCTGTGTGGTTAAGAAATTTGCTTCCCAACCACATGGTTCCAGGTTCAGTTCCACTGTATGGCACCTTGGGCAAATGTCTACTATAACCATAGGCTGAACAAAACCCTGTGAGTGGAATTGGCAGATGGAAACTGAAAGAATCCTATTGTGTGTGTGTGTGTTACAACAACAGGTGTTGGTTTGTTTATGTCCCTGCAACCTAATTGTTCAGTAAAAGAGACTGATAGAAAAAGTACCAGATGTATAGAAAATAAAGAAAATATATACTGGGGATGATTTGCTTGACCCAAACTCTTTAAGGCAGCATGGCTGCAGTCCAATAACTGTAAGCAGAGGAAATATTTTGTAATGTTGTGTGTGAACTTTCTAGTATAAAGTTATATTCGTTTAAGAAAAGTGACATTGTCCTGCAATCAACTTCAATCCCACAAATTCTGATATTTGCAAGTGGCTTCATTTTTGGGGAAAGGAGCAAAATCAATTAATTTTGTCAAACAGAGTATTTGACTGGTATCCATTTTATTGTCCTTGGAAGAATGAAAGGTCAAGTTGACCATGGCAAGATAGCTGAGAATGTGGAGATGTATTCGAATACCACAAGGTGTTTTGTCTTGCTAATCTACCAGCAGCAAACGACAAACGAATAACCCCCCCCTTTTTTTTTCAATAGAGAATTATTTGTGCTAATCTAATGCAACATCCACAGAGTCTATAACCTGCAGAGTAGTTCAACACTATATATTATTCAGTTATTTTCCAGAGTTTTTGGGAAAAAGAAAAAAAGATTAAGTGATAATTTTGCCTTCCCTATGATAAAATGATGTGAAGAAGCTGGGCTGCAAAGACAATTACTTCCACAAGAATTAATACATTTAGTGTCAATGTGCACAGGTGTGACTGGGTGGTAGGAATTTGTTTTCAAACCACCTGGTTTCAGATTCAGTTTGATTGTGCAGTACATTTGGCTTCAACTATAGCCCAGGGCCAACCAAAGCCTTGTGAATGGATTTGGTAGACAGAAACTGAAGCTAGCATGGAAAGCGGACGTTAAACGATGATATATACAGGGTGTTTCAAACGTCTATGTCACATTCTAAAAACTCTTATTATTCCATGAACTACAAATGGTAGCATGATTGAACTGGTACCATTTCAAAGCTCAAATTTTTGTTTTTTCTCTTTTCAGATCCAGTAATGTCATTCTCAAAATGAGGGATGTCATTTTGCATCCTAGAATACACAAAAACTGAATCATGGACACGTGTTCAAGCAAATTTCGTACAACGTTTACCAAGCAGGTATCAGACAGACGTTTCATTTTGAATTGGCACACAAAATTTCAGGAGGAGGGGTGTTTGTGCCCAGCAAAAGAGAACAGGATGTTCCTGTGCAAAATCCATGGTGAATAGGTTTATCAGTGTCCTCCAACTGTTGGACCAATTGCAGCTTGTATGGTGTGACCAGCAGTCTTCTCTTTAAGACATGCCAAACAGTGGTTAATGGGAGCTGAAGTTCTCGACTGGGTATTCTGACTGATTTCTGGGACTGTGCTGGAAGGCTTGCCGAACTTGTTCAGCCATATCATCTGAAGTTGAGGGGTGTCCTGTTCTCTCTGCCAGGCACAAACACCTCTCCTCCTAAAATTTTGCCTGCCAATTCAAAATGGAACATCTGTCTGGTGCCCGCTTGGTAAACGTTGTACAAAATTTGCATTGAACACATGCCCAGGATTCAGGAAGGGCATCTAAAAGAAAGTATGCGCAAGCTTCAAATACTAAACTTTGTCCTATGACCATGAGGTTTTCAAACTGACAATCACTATGTTCCCTTGAAAACAACAATTTTCATTTTGCCCCACTCTCTCTTTATTGATGAAGAAACAATAGTTTGCATCCATATATGATGAACTTTTTATATACAGTGCTCAGGTGCACTACAACTCATCGTAAAAAATTACCCAAAATGCATGTACAGTACGTAGAATAATGCACAGAAAGTGAACAAGTCAGTTAAAATAAAAATAAAAGGGTTTAGATCAGGTGTACTATTGGTGAATTTCAGGAAGCATGGCAGTTTTGAAGGATGCAGTGTCCCAATAATTAACAACTGATGCTGGTAGTTTATTCCATGCTTCAACAATTCTGAGTAGAGTAAACACACATACATGCACGATGGGCCTCCACACTGTTTCCATCTACAAAACTCATTCACAAGGCATTGGTCGGCCCAGAGCCATAGTAGAAGACACTTGCTCAAAATCATGTGCAGTGGGACTGAATCCGGAACCACGTGGTTGCAAAGTGAGTTTTTTAACCGCATAACCATGTATTTTTTTAAAATACATTATAAACAAGGTGAAATAATCAGGAAATTTATCATCCAAATTCCTTTAGATTTCACCACTGAAAATATTTAGGAAGTTGTTCAACGATGCATATGTTTACATTTCCCAATTCCCCATCCCTGTATATGTCTAAGGTCGAATTACAGCAGTCTAAACACTGAAGCATGATGCCGTGGGCTTTGTAACAAAGAATTGAAGTATCTCTGCATGTACCCCCCACCCCAGTCAGTAATTCTATTCTTCCAATTGTTGCACAAATGTAGATAACATCAGTAACTAGAATACTTCTATTCAGAATTCAGGGTTGGGGGACAAAAGAGCAGATCTTGTGCATTACTTTTTCAGCCTACATACAATTCCAGGAATTTTATAACCTTGTCTGTGAATGACGGACGGTCTAGGGATGTTTAGAAGGAGACAATATACTCACATTAAACAAAACTTACTATTCTGTTCCACTAACTAGTCATATGACCAAGATTTATCAGAAATAAATGAAAGTAAAAAAGCTTAATTTTATTGGTTTAGTATATAAAAGTTTTCGTTGAAATTATAGAATTGTGTTTTAAAAGAACAATTTTTTTTAACGGTTGAACCCAAAGTAAATAAAGCTATAAATGATAGGATAAAAAACATCATGATTACAGAAAGTGGAAGACAGCCTTCTAAAGCGCCAACTGCAAATAAATGAAAGTGAAAGTGGAACTGAAGAGAAGTTAATTACCAGTAACTTGACAAATGACTCCTCTGATAAAATATAACTTCATTTGTATGCACCCACATTCATAATGAATTTATGATAAGATACAGAGGCCAATTACAGCTTGGCAAGGGTAAAAGCGATAGAATCGACAATAATAATTTGGGGTAAACAAGGGTTCTTCACTTCGTCAATCTGCTAGAAATGGCAGCCAAATCTCCCCCCAAATCACAACCCTACCACCTTGGAAACGTTAGACAATGTGGTCCTAGACTTATAAAAAGACGAGTTGGTCATGACTAGAACGCTTTTTGAGCACAAGTCTGCAGCAGCATGATGACTAACTCGGGTCTAATTTAAACAACTGTTATTCTATGGACTAAAAAATACAAAACAAACATCAACTCAGACCGTAGAGGGACTACTAATTCAAAGGTAATTAACCAATGCAAATCTTAGTCTGGTTTTAAATAAAAATCCGAAGTATATTTCAGCTTCATGAAAAAAATCAATAAATATGTGACATTGCGCAAGTTAGAAATCTGTATCGTTATTAATAATTGAAAAAAAAAACAAAACAAAAAACACGCAATCACTATTAGAGTACCCGAGTCAACAAATCTAGTAAAGAGAAAGGAAATATTTTAATATTTATTTACGAAAATTAGCTACGTTTATAAACGTAAATGGCAATGTTTTCATTTCGGTAAAAATTTATTAAGAGACAATCATATTATAGATTGTCATATGAAAAGAACATGAATGTTAAATAACCCTCCAATGGAGCTGTTTAGCCCTAGTACCAGATCTGATCAAGCAAGCGTGTGATTTAAGAGTTTACTCATAGCCATTCAGTGTGTGTTTTTTAAATTTTTTTTTAGGAATATGCAAGTTTAGATTATCTAATTGTTTTTCGTTCCTTATTTAAAAATAATAGAATGTGATCTGAAGGAAATTTGGCTGCTATTTTTAGCATGTAGAGTGAGCACGTAGAGATTCCCCACCCCCACGTCAAAAATATACACTGTGTGTGTGCGTGCGTTTCCAGTTTCGACGTGTAACCGAAAACTCCACCCCATAGACACCAACTGTTATATAAATAAACATAAGCAAATTTTAACTCGACACTTGCCAAATTCGACAAGGAAATAAACAATAATATATCAATCAATCAGATTATATGGACATTGATCTCGTTACTCAGCCGCTATTTATTTACTAAATGGATAAATCTGAGTTTGCAATCCAAATAACTCGAGCAAGGTCGAATCAACAAAACCCTTTTCTAACCTCTTTTTTTTATTTTTTAACGATATACAAATTCATCGGGATTATAATACTACTACAACCACAGGGGACTCTCTACCCGACGGTTAAACCTGCTGGAAATAGCAGCCGCAGCTCCTTCAATTCACATCCTACGGTCTTAGAATAATAAATGCAGATCGAACTAGGACGATCACGGTCGATATCCTAAACAATGGCTTTATTCCAATGACAATAAAAAAACATAAAATAAAAGAGAAAAGAAGTGACACTTTAGTGGCAACGTTAGGTATGTACAGAAATCTGCGTGGAATTTAGAGGAGAAACTAGATAAGAGAATGAATGCATCATTGAATATCACTACGAAGCCCTCCATAAAAGTGTGAAGGTCAACATTAGTTTCGGACGTTGGAAATTGACTAAAATTTTTAGTTTATTTCACAAACCTTGAAAACTGGTGTAATTTTTCGGGGTGGAATTCTCATTGACCCAACGTGACACAGAAGTCATGTCATATAGTAGTTGTCAGATTAAGGGTCCTAACATGCAAATCTCGTAAAGCTATACGGTCTAAATGAGTGGGCCTCAACCGGGTTCCAGATAAGATTTTGTAGTTAAAATTAATCTGGAATAAATTGGTTATACTTCAACAATACACAAAATAATATTTCATTATATATATAATCGAATGACTGAGGGTCTACCCAAGTAAAATAGGAATCAAAGGGGTCCACAGGCGAAAAATGGTTGAGAACAAGTGGTCCAAATGCATCAAATGAATCGTTCTTGTGCGTCCTCTGACTCAAGAGCCAAGTCGTAAACGAGGACAAAACGGTCCTTCGTATGTTCAGTTCAGCCAACCACAAAGATTCACAATTTCTGTGTCTCTAAGTAAGCACAAAGCACATATTTGGCAAAGTAGGGAAAAGTATATTACAAAAATATACGCTGAAATAGGCATAATGAAAGTATCGTTCACTATGAATTTTATATATATATATATATATATATATATATATATATATATAT
>NC_068989.1:2865936-2868527 GCF_001194135.2 Octopus bimaculoides
TATTTCCGGCCTTAGCGCGCCAGATTGAAGACATTTGAAGGGATACACTGAATATATGTAGAACTCTACACGTACTCCATTTCGGGTGGACGTCTTATGTCTAGTTCTGGAAATTATATTTTTAAATCGATAGACTACGCTGATGATCCTGCAGATATTTACTCACGTAAATTTTAACAGGTGAAACTATGGTGCGTAGGTTAATAGTTTTTCTTTTTTTTAGTATTTTTTCATTTGTCTTGCTCTTTTACACTCTTGTTGTGTCGCTAATTTTTTACTGAGAACATATTTCTTCGTGGTTAGATGATTCGGCATCTATTTCTAGCATATAGGAGTCCACTTTTGCTGGTCATTCCTCTTATTTTTGTATGATTGTTAAAAATATATATACTCATGTTTTGAGTTCTAATTACCTGTTTGGATCACCAACCAAACTCACACACACAGAGTTTGAAAAGAATTAAGGCGCTTGTATCAAACCACCGACTGATCTCTTGTCAAATTATTCGGAAGGAAGTCAAGAATAATTGACTTCATGGAGAGTGGCTATCTTCTACAACAGTAAGGCCTTTGACAAATCACAGCACCTAGCGTTGGAATTCGTGGAAAACTATTGCACTAGATTAAGTGTTTCCTGGCAAGCAGAACCAAAGGAGTGATCGAAACCCACCAAAAAGCCAGTGTTGCCCCCACCCACTTATCCAGTCCACTTCATAACCTAAACAAACACCACTTATGTCTCTGTAGAGAAAAATTTAAATATTTGCAAAAACGACTAATTAAAAAAAACAACGAGTAAATGACAGGATAAAACTCCAATCTGATCTACTTGTAATACAGTAAGTGAAGGGTGACGGTGCAGTCGAGTTCAGCTACTCTGGAAAAGAGGAAGCTCAGACAAGCTCTCCTTCCAAGAGAATTTCTCATGGTATCTAACAATAGAAGTTTAGAAATATATCTAGAATTTCAGTTGGAGTGCCTCTATCAAAATAAAGTGGCTATGGCTCCCAGAATAAGCTCTTAGATCCCGAGAACAATTCAAAAATGCAAATATGATCCTTTTGTGCGTGACCTCACCTGTTGCTACCCTACACCGCAGACTTTCCAAACGCCACCGTGAACTCAACATCGTTTGTGGTGAGAACGTACCGTCACAGTTGTTCCCACGATATTAGCGTTTATAAATCACCAAATAGTGGGACGCAATACCGTAGATTTCTAATAAAAATCCAGCTCGGCGAACACAACTACATTTGTAACAGCAATTATGTCCTCAAATGGCCTTTGCTCTATTCAATACTGCCCTCAAACGAAACATGGATGTTTCGGCAACATAAATTTCTTACTTGAGTAGAATACTCCAAAAATGAGGCTTTAAAAACATTAAATTAAACACGGTTTGGACTAATACTGGTCGAAACCTATCTAACGTTATTATGTGTGCGTGAGTGAACACACACACACACACACACACACACCTTTAGTCTTGTTTGTTTGAGTCATTCGACTGCGGTTATGCTGGGGTACCGAACCCTGTTTTTTTTATTTTTAAATCCTGGTACTTACGCTGTCGGTCTCTTTTGCCGAACCACTAGTTAATAGAGGAGTAAACAAACCAACACTGGTTGTCAAGTGGTAGTGAAGGACAAGCACAAAGACATATATATATCGACGGGCTTCTTTCAGTTTCCGCCTACCAAATCCACTCATAAGACATTTGCCAAAGGTGACACGCAGTGGAACTGAATCCGGAGCCATGTGGTTTGGAAACAAACGTTTTTACCCACACAGCAACGCCTGCGACACACAGAGTCTTGAGCACATATACGACTATTCATATGTGCGCACGCAGACACACCCAACAATAAATGTGCCACTTCACTCTTACCCCCATCCCCACACACACAAAATTCAAAATGCAAGTGTGTGTGTGTGTGTGTGTGTGTGACATATTCTGTATTAGCCGAGGGACTCCAGTGACGCAAGGGCCCAGAGTTTCGTGTCAATAACTATCAAGAAACTCCAGGCCATTGACTCACAACAGCTACCAAGCTTATTCCGCTTAATGTATTCGAGTTATACTTCGCCTGTTTGTGAAACCACACGCACGCACTTGGAGAGTTTACACACTTTTCTTTCTTATTGTGTCTACCTTCATGATTTTTGACAATGACCTCTCAGTCAATTGTAATTCAATTGCTGCTCGTATTTCCCACATTTGTCGGCAGCAACACTATAGCCTGTATGTTAATCTTCAGTTACGTGATCAGGGACGATACACGCGAAGCTCTGAGAAATAACAGTCATCTTGGTACTACTTTACGCATATACAGATACATGTGTGTGTGTGTGTGTTGCACCTTGGACAAGTGTCTTCTACAGTAGTTTGGTGCCGACCAAAGACTTGTGAGTGGATTTGGTAGACGGAAACTGGTAAAGAAACCCGTCGTGTGTGTGTGTGTGTGTGTGTGTGTGTCTTTCTGTAGGTGTTCACACAGCCGCTTGACAACCGGTGTTGGTCTGTTTAAAAATAAGTTTAGGGATCGATTCACTCGACTAAAAAATTCTAAAAGGCGGTTGCCCAGCATGGG
>NC_068989.1:2868681-2881395 GCF_001194135.2 Octopus bimaculoides
GTTACAAGTAATGCTATCTGTTGGAGTCTCAGCTTTTTTAGCTGCTATTTCTGAACTTCGGTATATGGTGAAGCAAATGCTTGCTGATCCCTTAATTATGTTTATAACTGTATATGAACTTTTAAATAAGTTCTCCACCGATAATGGTGCTTACATACCGAAGGGCTTGGTAAAAATTAATTGTTGATTTATTAATAAATTAATAAATCTTTACCCTCTTAATTTGTTATATACATACATATATATATATATATATATATATATATATACACACACACACCTATATACATATACCTCTCTCACACACGTGAGAGAAAATTTTTGTATGTACATACATGTATAGCTCTACTAGACTCTATATGCTATATAGTAAAATAGCACCGGTTATACGATTCATCTGCAACAGACACAATTTAGCAAACTGTCTCCAGCTACCAAATTCCGTTCTCGAGGAATGAAATGGCATAATGTAAATCTAAGAGAAAGAAACAAAATAAGATTCGGCGAATCAAACGAAATCTAGTCATAAGGTTAAATATATATATTCACAACATTAGTTTATTTATGGAAAATAAATCTGATGTAAAATATGTAAATTTCCATATTCCGAATAAATGGAGATAAACAGATTATCCACGAAAACAATGTAAGTGGTTAGCAGCGGGAGACAATAACAAGCTAAACACTTTTTACTCGAGAATTGCATAAATTAACCTAGAAAAGCGCCAAAGAGAGACCAGAGTAAGGAACCACATGGCTTGTGCTGATTATAAACCGCGGGAGAGACGACCGCATGGCATAAGTATTATTATACTGTTTCGAAGGGATGGTAGTAGTAAATATAGAGTAAACATGAGGAGGAAGAAAGCGAAGAGGTAGATAGGGTGCATATTTAAAGTATGTTGTCGGAAGAAATAGTACGAGTCAAGGTTGCAAAGCAAAATTAAGTCCGCTTGCTTTTCTTTTTATTTCTTTTATTGAAAAAAAATCAATGGTAAAATTAGTGTTTAATCTAAATAGTTGAGTAGTGACCGAATATTCCAAAAAGAGAGCATTAATCTGAGGTCTAAACATTTAGTTTACTTTCAAATCTTGCTGAAGAGGCACTCGTTCATATGAAATATTTTAATTCTATAAAAAGAACCCCCTTAAAAATGGGATTACAGTTTTCGAAAATATTACGTATGCAACACCAACAAACTTACAACATAATCTTCTTCACTCATGCCTCGAAAATGCAAGTAACATATTCTAATAATTTACTGTCTTTAAGAATTACGCTCAGAAGAAGCGCTCGTCGAATTCGGTCATTCACCTTTATTATGGTAGAGATGTCAGTGATGTAAACGACAATAGGTCGAACATGGCAACTTTTTGTGCGCGGTATTTGGGAAAATGTGGTGCAGTGCTGAGTTTCATAAATCCCAATTTGAAACCATTTCTTCTGTAATTAATGCAATTTGGAGATGTGTAAATGTCATCACTTCTTATCTTTTATAAGCCTAATGAAGAAATAAGTGATTAAATGTTTTACAATATTTTATTTACTACGTGTATGTGTGTGTGTGTGTGTGGAAACTGAATCATTCCATTCGATAAACAATCGAGGACTTGACAAGTAAATCAAAGAGACCAAACATTAATGTAAAGGTGTTGCCAGTTATCATGAATCACTTGGCTAGATGTGTGTGTGTGTTTTATGTCCGATAGAATACAGATCAAAGATGCGAATAATCTCTCCAAAGCAAGTTGATAATGTTAACCAGGCAAATGGCTTTAAAAATAGCCTAGATATAAGCATTAGCGAAACATTAAATAATATATCTCTTCTTCTGATGCTAGCTGAAGTCAATACTCACATAGTAATAACTGACAAAATTAGGCATGGATTTATTTTTCAAGGCCAATTTTGTTTCTAAAGAAGGATGGTCTTTAATTGCTTGAGAACTGATACTTATTTTATCGATCCCAGAAATATGGAATGCTAACTGAAAACTGATTTGAAACGACGAACAAATTTGAAAGAGGCTGTCGTTGAATGGAGCCCAGTGTCAGACAACTGTTTCATTCAATCGGCTTGGATGAAAAGGTACATCCAATATAGACAAGAACAAAAAATCAGATCCAGCAATATTAATTTTGACACTGCTTAGCAATTTAAATACAAATGCTGCAAATTTATTGGAGGTGGTATTATGCGGCGTTCAATCCTTTCTGAACTCTACCGTTCTTAAAAGAAATCGGCTCGCCTTCTGCGCTTCAAAACCATTTGTTAGTAAAGTATTGTAAATTCTATGCTCGTATTTCGTCGAGAAAAGAATTTCCTAAAGTTCTGGATTGAGTTTTTCGTCGGAGAGAGCATTACAAACTTCGACAGGTGAAAAACAATAAACTGTCTTCTTCCTCTTTTTGGTGGAGGGCTGGTTTCGAAACATCAGGAAATTCTACCCTCAACAGTACACGAACTTAAAAAAAAGAAACAACTTTATGCTTCATCAAAAAACCTGTTAATTTGTCGCTTTGGAACAGGTCAAAGTTTTGTTGGGAGAAAGGCACATTCAACTGATTTGACACCAATATAGCACTGCTATTTATTTAAACGGTGTTAGTCAGATATGTTTTTCCTCAGCTAGTTTCTTCGATAGAGCTGCAGTCCTGCATCATGAAAAACCGAGACAAGACACTTGGCATCTAGAATGTTGTCAAAGCTCACAGCACCATCAAATCGGTCGGTGAAGGTACCACATTGGTGTTCTGTAGAGGATTAAAGAGAAGTAAGAACGACAACGTGTTCGGGGTAATTGTGAGCATCAATAAATATCAACTAGCGGGTCTGTTTCGAAGGACTTTCGGGCTCGGGCTCACGAATAATTTTGAGAAATTTCTGACTTCGGCAATGCCACAGAGGAACACTGTCGCGTTGTCAAGGCCAGAGATTTATGACAGGTTCGAGATAAACTCTATAGGTGCAGAAGTGCTGTCAGCCGGGCCTAAATAAAATGCATGCTGAACGACGAAAAGTTTCTGCATACACCCGTCCAATGTCTGGGCATTGTCGACTAGTAAGGTTATATCGAAAAACTGCTGTCACATGTGGAAGGGATCCTGCTACAGTTGAGTCCATTGTGAGGATCGTCTTGTCACCTTTTTTTTAGCCGAGAGGAACAGACAGTATTCCTCTAACTGGAGACTTTGGTGAAAGGTTTGAAGATAAACACCTTCTTCTTTGGTTAAACCCTTGCCAACTAGAAAAAGAAAGTGAGTGGAGAGGGAAGTGCTGCCTCTCGGTAAATTTGTTGAAAGATGGACGAGAGTGACGAGCATGGGTCTGTTCTGAAAATGCGCCTGTAAATTGGAGGACAACAAAGAGATGGCACTAGTAATCAGGGTGATCATCGTTTTGTAGGGCTTCCACGAGTAGCCCACAGAATTACATCCGTCCTTTTGGAGAATCATTCTGAATTTTTGTGTTTCTGTTATTTTCTTTTTCACTCGCTCCTTCACGTAATCCTCCACCGTGTCGTGTGTACCGCCCTCAATGCTTATATCAAACCTTAGTGGTTGATGAGATTATTATCATTATAGAACGAATTATAATGACTATTGCATAATGAGTATACAATGAAACTGCTGACTGTTATAAAAAAGGTAATGGGCGTTCATCAGAAGATGGGTGTGTGGGGGGTAAAACGGGTTTCAATACGAACATTGAAATAAATAATTGTATTACAGCTAAGATAGTTTTTTGATAGTCGACGTTTTATTTGCGGCTGATTATATTTTCCATTCATGCTTTGCTTACTCTCAAAGTAATTATTACGATGGTTTCCGAATAGCATTCATTCATTTGATGCAGCAGAGCAACGAAACTCTGCTGACGTTATCACTAATTTACGCCCTGTAAGAATGATGATAATGAGAATGCGGATGATGAGCTTTTTTAATGAATAAAGATCCGCGTGCACACGCACACATACAGACACTCGGTTGTTTTCCCTACAGGCGACGTCTGTCGTTTGAATGTCAAGATGGTGTACTGAGATCATTGCAAATTGCCAAGTTCACTCTTTCATAATCGCATCAGCAGCTGCAACAGCTGCAATCGTACTTTGCTTCAAGTTCTTTGTTTACACCTTACCCATCGCCTACTCCAGCTCCACTCACTTTCGAACATTATATAATTTCTTCACATGTCATCTCTTGAATTATTGTGAAGAGTCTAAACAAATACAATAACATGTAGCAGAAAGTCTTTTCTTTCAAGCAACTCGATCAAAGTGAAATAGTTGTTTCTAAGATATGCCCGAGGTTTGTGGAAATTTGTCTATTAAATCGATCCACGTACCTGACTGGTAGTTTATTTTATCAGTCCCTGAAGGACGATGTGATCCCAGGTCAGCTTGATCAACACGGTGTTAACGAACAGCCCAACACACTTAAATATCGGGATCAAAAAATCACGGAATAAGCAGTATACAACAATATGACATCCACTCACAAGGCTTTGGTCGGCCCGAGGCTATAGTAGAAGACACTTGCCCAAGGTGCCACGCAGTGGGACTGAACCCGGAACAATGTGGTTCGTAAGCAAGCTACTTACCACACAGCCACTCCTACGCCTATGGTTATAAATCAAAATCATTCCAGCCGTGATCATTTTGTTTATCTTTTTTTTTTTCAAGTGCAGTGCAAATGAATCACAATATCTAATGTCTTCATAAAAATGGGTGTGATTTGAGGTAAATTTGGTTGCTATTGCTAACAGTCCGGTCGTCTGCGTAGAGTTTCCTTGTTGGCTTGTCTTGGTTTTATTCCTTTTGCTGTATGAAGAAATAATGAGGTTTGGAATTTGGGATTTCAGCCAGCATTTTCAACTCTAGTGGTCTGACAATAGTTCAGCGAGTAAAACTAAGTGTTCAAAGTGTTTAGTACTAAATCCTGTATTCACTGGTAAAATATATACGAAAAGGAAGCCAACTACAAAAAACGCACCAGGTTTCTAGAATAGATTTATATATAAACAAAAGACGAATTAGTTGAACGGATAAAATACCGAGTTTTCGGCTTATGGTTCGTCAATTTAAAATCTACAAAAACAAAAACAAAATCCCCAGGCACTGGGGTCGATTTGTTCGACTAAACCCTTCAAAGGTGGTACCCCAGCATGATCGTAGTCCAATGACTGAAACCAGCAAAAGATAGATATACACAAATAGATACAGAAGTTTTTGCGCAAAACAAAAGCGCAAAATATTTCAGGATAAACAAATTATAAAATAGAACGAGGTTATGTTTACAATAAATCGACTGTTTCAACAATTTGCATTGTTGGATAAAAGCAAACATTTTATATTTTTATCCCACGTTGATTATCATCTCATGCTATTTTTGCCGACCCAAGAAAAATATCTCAAGTTTAATAAAAACAATTTGGCAGTGAAAGGAGTTCAGGATTGGCAATCACCATCCACTCCGCTGTCACTCTCGACTTCAAATACAATGTGGAATTTATAGAAGTTTAAATCAATTTAGGAATTATGTTATTAACTTTATGATTTTCTGCGAAGAGAATTTTTACGATGCTAATCCAGTGTGAACGAGATAAAACACGTTCTTTGATAAGCAATTTTCATTGCATATTGACAGATAAAGTATTAAATAAAGAAGTTAAGATTGGGTTCAAATTTCTGATAGCTTTGATACAGAACAAGTAAGACAGGAAAGGGAAAAACTGCAGGTGACAAATCAATAGGAATCTGTCATCTCAACAAATGGTTAAAAATAGATGAAACCTGCAATCAAGATGCATGAAAAAGTTAAGGGTAAGTTCATATGTAATAAAAAAAAAAAAGACCCCCTTCGGTCACGAAGGGCCATGGGATTGCACCTAGAAAGTTACCCTCCCAGGCACAAGTCCGGGCAAGGTTGTTTATGGAAGACCAGCAGTCGCCCATGCAGACCACCCTCCCCTCCCCACGCCACCGATATCATCCAAGGGAAAGGCAAAGGGGCCGATACAGCTAGGCACCTGTCACGTCGTTACTCATTTCTACAGCTGAGTGAACTGGAGCAACGTGAAATAACACAACTTGCAGTCCGGTCCGGGATTCGAACTCACAACCTCACAGTCGTAAGCTTGACGCTCTAACCACTGAGCCATGCGCCTTCACTCCATACAGCTCTGGTATTTCACTACTGGAGCTCAGAGTTAACGTCTATTAAATGTAACCTCTCCCTCTCTCTAACTTGACAAAGAAACAGGTGCATGGCTGATGTATTTCATGTACCAGATTTGTATATTAATAACTGTGACAAGACTATTGACTGAGATTTAATCAACACCGCGACCAGTAAAAATTTGACCTAGAGACTACGAAAGAGTACAATATAGTGACAGTTAAACTTTAGTAACCCTGGGTTCATGTACTTTCCACGTGTAAATTTCAAACCCTTTGAACTCAATTCAGGGACCGCAGTTGCAGAAAAACTACAATGAAGTTGATTTCACGTCCCTTTACGTTCTAAGTTCAAAACCTGACAAAATCAAGGTTGTCCTTCACGTTTCTGGGTGTGCATATTAAAATAAGTTTCAATTAAGAATCAATCATCTCCATTCCACATTCCGTGGTCTTGCGCTTTTATAGGAATCAATATTAGGCGAAAAAATCGAATATCATAGTTAAAAAAAAAACCCCGGGCCAATTTGTTTATAATTCGAGTGACGATTAGCGTTGAAAAGAGATGTCAACAAACTGACTCTCTGATCCAGTTTTGAAACAACTTTATCCGAGGCGGTTCTAGCTAACAGAAGTACAAAGTTGCTTACGAATGTGTGCGCGTGCGCATTAGTTATGATGGAAATACTTCTTTTGTGCAAAGCAATTCGCAAGAGGGTTAAAAATTAAAAAAATAGATAATCTTATTGTAGTAATGTGTATGCATGGACATGTACAGATGTGACCGAAATCTCTCTTTCTACATTCTAAATCAAACACTAGAAATTTCGATTGGTGATAATTACAAGAATATAAAAAAAAGGACCTTATTTCTCAACATGCCGAATCCCGGGAGTTTACCAGGGATCTTTTAGCTCTCTTAACCGAGTTATTTTGACTACTTGTGAATGGTTTCATAAAACATAGTAGTATATGTTTAATGACATTAACATCAGAATAGTTTACTAATGTTTACCAAACGAAATACGTTAAATAATTAGGTCGAGGGGGGAAAAACTCAAATTTAGAAGTAATTCAAAATATAATTGTGCTTTTATACGATTTAATATATCTTTTTTACGTGTTTTAGACGTGTTTTTTTGTTTTAAATTTCAATACAAAAAACAAACGTCAAAGTTTTGGTAAACACACAATTCAATAGTCGCTATTTATATTTGTCCATATCATAAACTCTCTATTCAACCAACAAAGAACGAAACTTGCAACAATTGGCAAAAGTTTGGATATTTTCACGAGAAAGTCAGTTAAAAAAAGAGCAACACCAAAATGCCTGCAATCCTCGTAACAAGTGCACATCGTGGAAACAGTCATACTGTATATACTGCTAACCTACATATTGATGTTTTATTCAATTAGGGTAGCATTACCAGTTTCATAGATGAAGATATTTGCAAGAATTTTTTTTTCAACATCTCGAATGACTTTGAACTGGCCTAGGAACTCAGCCTAAACAAACAGTTTCAAGTTTCAGTATCTCAAAGAACTCTCTCTCTCTCTCTCTCTCTCGTGTGTTTTGAATGAAAAGACGCATTTATATTCTACCTAGTGTGTGTTCCTCTATATTTCTGGGGCATAGCTTTGTTCAACGACAAGGCTGTTGTATTTAAACTTAGAGCACCCCCACCCTATAAAATCTTAACTATTGCCCGATGTTTTCTATGTTGGTGACCTCACTTCGCCGTATTTTTACCCAGACAATAATTTCAAACCGAATGCTACTAAATTTAGCTATTTTCTTCATTTGATGGAATATTTTTTTTTACGAAAGAGACCAAGTGACTTAAAGATAATATTATCGAGCGACCTCAGTATCCATGGCAGTGAGCACAAATCGTAGTAAAACAGACAACAGATGGACCGTTCACAAATGATAAAGGGCTACAATTTTTGGTTGCTCACCTACTTCCTAATATTGGAGACCTCGTGCCTTCTATTTCCTGAAATAAATTCTACAGCAAATTTGATGTGAAAATAGAACACCTCCAGAATGCACTCTACAATGACAGAGATACACTAAATTTTAAGCTGACGAACGCTTATTTTCGTTTATAAATCGTTGGCGCAACGACTGAGGAACACCACTGGAACTGGGTTCAATTTATTTCACTTACTGAGAGACTTACATTGAGCCGTGACTAATGTCTCCTCTGACAAATATAGATTTGCCACCCGAGATGTAAAATAAAACTGATACTCTACAACCATTTAGAACAATTGCAAACCTCACGTTGATGACCCGATGCCAGCAATACTAAATATCTACGGCGATCAGAAGGTTTGTTGAGTGACAACTCCAAATGAACGTCTCCTTTCTCGCAACTATTTCAATCACTATTAAATCCTAATTTTCCATTACAAAAAGAGACCACGATGTTATTTATCGCTTTAAATCTTCAACAATCGCCTCTCTCTAATCTACCTTCTATCAAGTTTCATTATACGTTGAAAATGATGTATTTGGAAGCACACTTTTCAGTGCCCTTTCATAATGGAATAAATCCGGTCATTTTCTTCAAAATTCTTTCTTGTTCAGAACAAAAGCTCATTAATTGAAAAGAAAGGTGTCATCATTATAGGAAGTATTAAGAAATAATCTTTTTCTCTTCGAGACAAGAAGCAATCTCATTCATATTCAGTTACAAAAGTAGAGAGGAAAAAAAGGTTAAATTTTTCGTTGACGCAAACAATATTCTTTTATATCAATATTTATATCAATATTCTTTTATATCAATGGCATTTGACAAACACCTAGTAAAAATAACACCTGCAGATGTTCTAACAAGATGCTTTTCCATATCACCCGGAACCAGCACAGCTAGGTCTAAGAACTTGTCATTTTCTTTGGAAGTTAAGCCACCAGACTATCGTCTTCCTCTAGCCCATAAAATCATTGGAGCGTCTCAGTGTCAACTTGAAAAGGTCCTCTCAAATCAGTTAAACTCTAACCTCGACTTGGTTGTGATTATATATAAAATATTACTCAAAAAAGAATCTCCTTTTTTGTCTGCGTGCTCAAGCAAAACAACTGCTCTAGCAATTCGTTGTTTTTCAAAATATCATCATACATGGTGCTCCAGTTTCAATTCGCTCCCACCGTGATGTTTGTACCCTTTTTTTTTTTTTTTAAACTAAAACAATTTTATAATATTTTACTAGAAACACTCGCCTAAATAATAGAGTAACCTTCGTGGAAATTGACAGAAAAACTGGAATGCCGATTTAAGGGAATCGCACCAGGGGATTAGGCCCCTCATTTGCAGTGTAACTAACCTGACACTTCATGAAAGACCACTTAGCGTACAACATCAATCATCAACGGGACAGTTTTAACTGGATGGTTGTCTAAACATGACGTGTTTCATTTAATGCTAACAGTAAACACATGGCAAGGTCGCTACATAGCGTTGCGTCTATTGAAAAAAAATAACTTCACCACAAAGTCCGACCTCTGCCGCACGAAATCATTCAAAATCCGTTTCCACCTGAAGACTTCCATTGGTGATTCGCACGACGTCAACTTTCTGAAGTATGCAGCCCAATCAAGATCTAAAAAACTTTGTCGATGAATGGCTTAATTCCACGGTGACATGATGAGAATTCGGGTTCGATAAGCATTTAAGTATCGATCTGTTTATTTAAGAGGAAATGACAGCTTAGTCACTTCAATCTCCTCGTCACTCACCAAGGCTCTGGAAAGCACAAGCTGGATTAGATCTGTAAACTCACTCCCACCTCATCTGGTCCGGGTGCTTTAGAGAAATACTTTAGTCGAAGGGTGGCAGGCAGGCAGCCACTTGCAGTGAAAACAGACCGAATTTCGAAGACTGAAACCGAACATTTTGGCTAAATACAACTACTTGGTTTTCGGTAACTGTTTCTCATTATAACATAAAGACCAGACTTACAAACCACTATAGTCAACGTCAATACCATATAAGGACTAATACAGTATGGCCATGAGAGATCTTTAAAGCATATCTCCATCTCACGACAGATACAACATGATGCATAATTTCACTGGAAATATTGTAGTTTCAAATTTATTTTAAAGATGCATGAGATAATAGTACAGTACTTCTGATTATTTCACATGAATAAGAATACGAAGTGATGGTTACAGGATTATTTTAACAAGTGAATTATTTCTGAATGGACAGAACAGATAAGAGCGTGTATGAGACTGTGATGTGATATAGTTAGTACTATTCTTTTCTACTCCAGGCACAAGGCCCGAAATTTGGGGGGAGGGGGCCAGTCGATTAGATCGACCCCAGTACGCAACTAGTACTTAATTTATCGACCCCGAAAGGATGAAAGGCGAAGTCGACCTCGGTGGAATTTGAACTCAGGACGTAAAGACAGACGATATAGTTAGTACTATTGACATGAAACTGGCTATTTTAGCCCCAGGTCAACCTTGATCAAGGAGAACAATGACCGGAAAGGCATTTTATCTACGGCTATCCAGCGTCTATTTTCTTTCTTTCCCATTTTTTAAACCCCAGTACAGTATATTGTAGGTGTAAAGGCTGTCCAATTGGCTCGATATCAAATTTGTAATTTGAAATTTTGCTCTTAATATAGTCAGAGGAGAACGGACAACGTCCATAGCATTTGTTGGACTTCACGAACGGGTGAGATTGATGACGATGTTCATCTTGAGCATAAATATGGTAAGAGAGTAACTATTAAATACGTTGTCGGTGGCAAAGCACTCAGTACATCATGTACGTCAACCCCCATCGCCCCGTCTGGACAAGGACCTCACGGAGATTCTTAATAGAGGTATAGCATATTTTTATAAGACATTTTAGCTATGTGGTATTCAGTTGAGCATAGAGAGCATGTAAAATCCTGCTCTCCATTCAAGACTTTTTGTAGGGATGGTGAGATGTTATTGCAATGAAAATGAGTGGTATTAAATTGGTCCTAAGTTGCTGATAAATTGGTAATTTATGTCTATTAGTGGAACTGGGTGTGACACTGTGTAATCTACTGCTTGAAAAAGTAGCAGTTTGGAATTTATTTTCCATATGTATTTTAACTACTTAAATTTCCACGTTAAATAACGTTCAGTCCGAAACATTTCTACTGCTGACAAGGAAGACTATGTGGTCACCCAGCCTATTAGAAGTAGTAGCCAAATTAATTCACATTACCACTGAAATATAGAAGGACGCATTCGGTAATAAAGCTTATAATAAAAGAAACACAGCTTTGATCATGAATCTGGTTGATTAGGCCTGGTTTTCCTATGATAAACAACAATCCTAAAAGACCATTGCAAGCGACGAATATTGACCACGTACATCTGATGTAGTCGTTTATCTGCATCTACGAGATTTCGTGTAATGTGGAGTCTTGTCAACCAGTCAGATATTTTTTAACTTCTTCTATACACACATACGAACATGTAATTAGAGAATTCCCTGAGATACTAAGATATGGGATTGGTACTTTGTGTATGTGTTGAATAACTGACACGAAACACGTGATTCAGCAAAGGCCATGCGAAAAGAAAAACAAGCATTTACCAGTGACCCATTACACTATAATATATCAAGTCGTTGACTATTTATACCCCCTTTTCAATCGATTAGAAACGAAAGAAAAACATAGACATGACAATTTTTATATCTTAGATGTTTGTATAAGAAAATAGGGGAATTCTTAGGGGTTTTCTGGAATCATCTGACCTGATAGGTGCTTAACTGCTAAAAGGTTGCAGGATAAAACTTAAGCAGAAAGGGTTTGTTCCGAAAGTTGCAGTTCAGGATGATCGAAAGTTGCAGTTCAGGATGATCGAAAGCCAATTCAGAACCAAGCTCAGGGTCCTACAATTCAAATGCCTAAACTCTAAAGCATTTTTAAGGGCAGGCACAAGTTTTGGGGAGGTGGAGAGTCAAAGTTATCCTTGGCAGCAATTGAACTCGGAATATAAAAAGCTGGAAGAAACGCCACTAAGCATTTTGTCTGATGTGCTAACCATTCTGCTAGCTCACTACTTTTGGTTTATCTCTAATATTCTCAGATGATATGATCTGATAGTGAGAGAGCAGATCCAGAATCAAAGCTTTCTAGCCCAATCCTATTTTCAGACAATATATCTAGTACTATATTATTAACACAATAGGGTGTGGTTTTGGGGAAATTTAGCTGTCATTACTAGCTGGTCAAACAACCACATAGTGGAGGTCTAGGCTCATGACAGGTGAAAGCAGTAAGGTGAATAGAATTGTGTATGATCTGTAGAAATGTCTGGAGTGAGTATACACCAAATCGGGTGCCACACCCTAAAATCTTGTGATTCTAAATACACTATCACTCAGTTTAGCTTCCTGAAAGTTCCATCTTGACCTCAGTAGCAGGATTCTACAACTTGAGCAGGAGGGAATTTGAGGAATGGCTCAGCAGATTGAAGGATTTGTGAAGGATATTAGTGATAACACTATTGTGATAATGGTAGTTGTGGAAGAAT
>NC_068989.1:2881405-2882216 GCF_001194135.2 Octopus bimaculoides
GGGGGGGGGGGGTAAAAAAATAGCAGCATTTGGGAGTATATATTTTGGAAATAACTTGATTCAGTGCAGCCAACATATGTGATAGTAAATTCAAGATATTAAGTAGATATTAAAACATGTAAAAGTTTAAACATCCATAACTAATGTTGGTTTTAAAAAATGTAATCGTTACATACAGATGATATATCCATACAATATACAAGTAAGTTCTCTCTGGGTTTATGTTTACAGCTTAGGTTCAGATTTAAAATTTATGTTCACAAATATGCTTTACATTTAACCATACACTGCCCATATATTATCTCATTACACACACACTCTCCATATATTTATATATACATCTATACAAACATGTATGTATATACACACACACACATCTATATATACGCGTATGCATATACACGCACATCTATACATACATGTAGGCGTATACACACATCTATACATACATGTATGCGCATACACACATCTATACATACATGTATGCGTATACATACACATGCATATACACACACATCTATACAAACATCTCTAGAAACATACATGTATGCATACACACACACGTGCATACACATACATGTATGGACATACATATACATACACGTATGGACACACATACATACATGCACACACACACACACACACACACACACACACATAAAAGATATACAGTCAATACTCATACACACGTGTATTATATATGCATATATATTATACATCCAACAATTCACTTCATATATATATATATATTTATATATATATATATATATATATATATATACATACATATATATATATATATATATATATA
>NC_068989.1:2882278-2898651 GCF_001194135.2 Octopus bimaculoides
ATACATATATATACATACATATACATACATACATATACATATATATACATACATATACATATATATACATACATATACATATATATACATACATATACATACATACATATACATATATATACATACATATACATACATATACATATATATACATATATATACATATACATACATACATATACATACATATACATACATACATATACATACATACATATACATATATATACATACATATACATACATATACATATATATACATACATATACATACATATACATACATATACATATATATATACACACACACAGAATTTTTATTTTATACAATTTCCCAACTACAATATATGCCTCACAAACTACAGTTCATTAATATTCAAAATTACACACACTACATCACTTCAGCTTCTTGTTCATGCTTACATATTGCCATGGAAATCTAAAATATTAAACACTATATAACACACACACACACACATATATATTATACATATATATATGTATATATATATATATATATATATATATATATATATATATATATATATATATATATATACACACACACACCCATAGTTCATTCAGGTCGAGAGCTATACATAGAAATTTGATTACTCAGGCCCAATAATATATACATACGTTATATATTATACACACATTATTAGTATACCAGCGCTAAATATATATATATATATGTACCTCAAAAATGTGTGTGCGTATATATATTCCTAAGTATACACACACACACAGACGGTCACATGCGTAAACACTAACACATGCGTTTTATATATATACCATTTGGCTTATTGACAGAACTATTTTGAATGTGTATCACTGTACACCGAACATCATATACATACATACGTCTATAGAACACATTATATATATTTTCAACAACGGGTATATATGCATAGTGCACTGGTATTTCATACACACAAACATCTACATACCTACAGATGTATACTATAAACATACAAGGTCATATGAGCGCGCAACATACACACACATATATATATATATACATATATATATATATATATATATACGCACATTTATATACACACTACTACCATATGCATACATTCGTCTACGAAAGTATATTTGTATATCTGTATTATACACACGTACAGACCCAGTGAAACATACATACATTCAATTATGGATTTATATATATATATATATACATATGTATGAGTATGTTTATACATGAAACTTACATATACACAGAAGCAAACATTATACACACAGACAACACCCGTGCACATTATATAGACATTATACACACCAGACATATACACTCACAAAAGATGTGTATTATTTAACAAAGGAGGGAATAAATAAATACATATATATGGCTAATAATATACTTTTATTTTATACTTACTTATTCGTAATTTCAGGCTACTACTCTTCCGTTTTCGACTCATCTTGAAGTATTTAAAAACGTCAATTAAACCAGGTATCGACACCGTGTTGCAATTTTAACGATTTCAACCCCAAACGGAAGAAGTCAAATTAATATATACACCTATATATATGTGTATGTGAGTGTCTGAATGAAAGGGATAGACGATATAATGTTGCCTTACATGTGTGACTGTATAAATAATATATACATATATATATAGATATATGAATATGTAAATATTGGAAAGGAGTGTGAGTGAGAGAGGGAGGAGGAGGAATCGTTCTCTTCCCCAGAGAGAAGATAAAGTCGGAGAAATTATACGGAATTAATAAATTTCGGGAATAATATTTGTTTGAAAGTTGGTCGTTGGTGTACAAAGAATTGGAGGTATTACAATTATTGCTGTGTTTTTTGGGTTTTTTTTTTTTTTTTTTAGGGTGTAAGTGTGACGGGAGCGCGGCTGTCTGAGTGTTGATGACGACGAGATAGCGCCATGTCAGAAGAAGGTAGTTGAAGAGAAGGAAAGAGAGAGGAAGATAAGGATAGAGAGAGGGGGGAAGAGAGAGGATGAGTGTATGTAACCCTTATGAGAATGAGGGAGAGGACGAGTGTATGTAACCCTTTGAGTGAGTGAGAGTGAGTTAGCAGACGATATGTTAGAAGAATCAAACAATAAAGACCAATATATATGTAACCAATATTAATAACAACTATATAATAATAATAGTAATAATAATAATGGTAATGATAATAATATAAATATTGGCAATATACACACGTGCATGTGCATGTATCTATTTATGTAATTAAATAGTGTGGATAGCTAAAGTTTTCTAGTTTTATGAATCTCTTACAAATATTCGTATCTATTTATATTGTATACACGGCTCACTACTTCCAGTAAATTCTATATTTATGATATATTTCTCTCTTTATATACAGATACATACACATACAGTATGTATATTAGGTTGAATGTCCGTGTATAATTTAGTGGCGATTTAGATTATGAGTACGTTTCGATTACACACTTATAAAGAAATAGTAGTTGCAGGGTTAACGAGAAACTACCATAGAGGAATGGTTTTGTAGATACACAGAGGGTGGGGAAATTTGCTTGAAGGAAATAAATATATATTCAAAGACTATATCCCAAATTCTTCCCCTCTGTTTTGCACACGCTCACTGTCTATAGATTCCCCCTGTCTGCTATTATACTAAGCATCTGTTCATTATCTCTAACTGGTTCTTTCTTAATCTATTTCCGTCTTTTCTTCATCCATTCCCCCCTGCATCTATCAGTCTATCTTCCTTCCTATTTACTGTTGTAGAAGAGAATTCCTCGGATTCACTTTACGACCAACAACAGCAGCAGTTCACATCGCATTACTTCCACTTTTTGTGACCAAAAAGCAAAAAAAAAAAAATCGCTACGGTTTCAAATTCTTTGTCTAATTCGGGCAATGAACGGAGAAAATTAAATTCTTAAAAACCGTTTATCTTTTTCAATATCAACATACATATTTATATATTCCAATTTTGCGTTTATGGTGAGCAGCATTCTTCATATATTTATTTCACTGAAGTGTTATATATTCGTTTGATCAATACGGTACTGTTTATTTTTAAAATACGCTGTTTTCCAGTCTTCGATTTGTTTCTTTTGGGGCATACATTTGAATAAAAAAAGAAACAATCCTTTTTTCCTTGTTTTTAAATTAGCTTTCCCTCACATATAGATGTTTCTGGAAATACCCTTCCTATCAACCCATATCTACTGAATATACCAAATTGTTATGTTACAATTCTTTCTTTCGAAAGTATCTTTTACTTTAACTTGCAAACCTTCCCTGATATTTCATGGCCTTCTGCCTAAGATGTTACATCAGTTCTGCTTCTCTGCCCCACATAGTATTAGAACTATTCGCCGCTGCTTTTGACAACAAACTGCTCAGATGTACCCCTGGTCTATGGAATATAACATTCCTCGTGCATTTTAACAATAATTTATGGCATAATCCAAAGAGAACACGTTTTTTAACCCAAAAATTCTAATTTTCTAATATTATTTTCTCACATTAGTCTCTATGCGCCCTGCGTGGCAATATCCACTGGGTCCGACTGTTTTTAATAAATATGTAAAAAAAAAAAAGTTAATGATTAATTATATGATCCATACTAGTCATCATCAAATATGATAATGATTCTTAGATATAACAACATGGTTTTCTAAGTGACAGTCGTTACGTTCATTCATTTCCCCAAAAACATTTAGAGGCGAAACCTGAAATCGAAACCACTTTCAACTCAATATCTGAGTATAGGAGATTTATGGCATTATGGCTGTTGAATATATAGAAAGGGACTCAGCATCATCGATATGTATGTATATCCGAGAGACACTGAACTTGGAACTAAGAAGCCAGTGAAACACTCGTCACTAACATAGTGTTGCCACTGCCTACAGTATCGAAGTACATCAGCCTGTGCTCCCAACGTATTATTGAATCAACAACGGATCCTCGAGGTAGTCACTCGATCCGTTAGAAATAGCAGCCAAATATCCCTCAACTCATACCCTACTGTCTTTTAAAAAAGTCTAATAATACTAGTTACATTATGTATGAAATACAAAAACGCCGGGGTAGTCATAGCTGGAACGCCTCTGATCATAAGCCTGTTTGCTCGATCGCGGTGACCTGGAGTCTAAAAAACAACACAAAGTCGGTGACTTATCATATCGACACTTCGTATATATATATATATATATATATATATATATGTATGTATGTATGTATGTATATACACACATACACACAGATATATACATACATGTATGTACATATGTATATATAAAATTGTGTGTTCAGCATAAATAATGTGAAATGACTTATAATAATATCATTATCTATATTTGATATTTGACAAACGACTGTAAATGTTAGAGGGGGTGGGGAGTAACCCCGGTTCTCTGAAAGGGAGGTATCTATGTGGTTGCCTGATCTGTTAGAAATAGCAGTCAAATAAATAGCCTAAGAACCACACCCTATCATATTTTCCCCCGTCAAAAAGAAGGGCATATAGAATAATGTAGTCTGAAACGAATGTGTTTGATTATAGATCTGTCGATTTGGGCTGAATTGGCGGTAAGCGACATTTTTTTGTCAAATGCAAATTAAATCATTTATAGAAATAAACAATAAAATGCAACATTTTCTATTGAATAATTTATGTGTCACGTATGCCCCGCAGATACGGGGATAGTTATAGCGGTGTATGAAGAACAGCCAGCGAATTTGTTGTATCAGCCACTCTACTTCACCTGATACAATCCCCAGGCCTGACAATTTTAATCCCAATTTGAAGGAAGAGAGCGACAATCTGGGGACCCAGGATAGTGAGTCTCAATAGCGACCGGCGCGAAAACGAATCTGTCCGTCAATAGCTCCGACTTAATGATTTTTCTGTTCCTCTGCATAGAAGGTGACAACTCCCAAGTAGGTGACAACTCCCAAGGTAGGAGATTGTGTCAAAATGCATGGTAACCCAGATGGGTAACATGCCCTCTTCGTGCAGAGAAAAGGATTATCTCGTCAGGATGTCTGTCACTGCCATAGTCGAGGCTACCAGTTCTTAGTTGTGAGCGAAAAGAGCAGAGTTGGGGACTCATTTTAATAATAATATCGTTAAGTATGGTGAGGCGAGGGCAATATTTCGCACGATGTCAAAAAGCAGCGAGCCCAATCCGAACACGGTTATGTTTTTTTGACCGAGGCAGCAAGCTGACAGAATCGTTAGCTCGTCGGACAGAATGCTCAGCGGTATTTCTTCCGGCTCTTTACGTTCTGAGTTCCAATTCCGCTGAAATCGACATTGCCATTCATTATTTTGGAATTGATCAAATAAGTACCAACCGAGCACTGGAATCGATACAATCGATTTTTTCCTCCCCTAAAACTGCTGCTCTGGTGCCAGAATTTCAAAAGCCCGGAGAGACGTTTGAATTCAGAACATAAGTACGTTTAACTAATTAACTACCAGTCAATCATCCTTGATAATATTTACTTCTAACATGAGAACAGTGTATGGGAACCTGGAAGGATGTCAAGCCAAGTGTACCTCGCCAGGATTCGAGTCCTAGGAATCCTAGGGTCGGTTACTCAGTTTCCATGGCATACAAGTGACCGAGATCACAACATTCCCCCGCTGAAAGGGGCACCGGTCCACCGAAAGGTTACTCGTTTGCGGATGAGTGGCCTGGAGTAACACGAAATGAAGTGTTTTGCTTATGAACACGATGCACCGCCCGGTTCGAAAATCGAAACTACGATCTTGCAATCGTAAGTGCAACACTAACCACTAAGCCACGATCGCAAGCTCTATGAGTTCGAGGACTCCAGAGAGTAATGTCCAAGGGTTGTTATTGTTGCTGCTGCTGATTGTGATGAATGAAAGACGGAATGGTCATGACTGGAATACCTTTGATTGCAAGTCTGTGGGATCAGGGCTCATTCGGGGCTAAACAGCTCGAAAACCAGAAATCTAGGACAAGTGTCTCGGGTCGACCAAAGCCTTGTAAAGTGGATTTGGTAGACGGAAACTGAAAGAAACCCGTCGTGTGTGTGTATGTATGTATGTATGCGCGTGTCTTCGTGTTTGTCATCCCCCCCCCCACCGCTTGACAATTGGTGTTGGTGTGTTTATGTACCCATAACTTAGAGATTCGGCCAAAGTAACCGATAGAATAAGTTCGAGAGACAGAAAAAGAGACTCTATGTGGTCGCTCGGCCTTCTAGAATATCAGTTAAATCTTCCTCGAATTATACTCTACAGTTTTCGAAAAGAAGGACAGCAATGCTGGATAATGTAGCTTATGCATAAAGAAAAACGTGATGGTCACGGCCGGAAGTTAAAGCGTCATCGGCAACAATGAAATAATCCTTTCTGCTAAAGGCACAAGGCCTGAATTTTCGGGGAGGGGACAAGTCAATTACATCAACCCCATGTTTCACTGGTACTTAATTTATCGACTCCGAAAGGATGAAAGGCAAAGTCGACCTCGGCAGAATTTGAACTCAGGACGTAGCAACAGGCGAAATACCGCTAAGCATTTCGTCCGGCGTGCTAACGATTCTGCCAGCTCGCTGCCTTAGCAACACTGAAATAATACCCGATCCAACGTGTGAGTTCCTACATCAATGGTTTTCATCCGGGGTCCACATGACTCTTGGAGGTCTACATGACTCTTGGAGGTCCACGTGTCTACAATAAACAGCTGAAATTTCTTCGATGCATAAAATATTCTAACATTTTTTTTCTTCTCTACCTACAATTCTCAATAATATTTGATTATAAAAATATTATGGGATGTTTTGAAACGTCGACTGGCTATGGAAGTCAAGTAGAGTAGAACAGAAATGAAAGGGGTCAACAGGCAAGAAATGATTGAGAGCCACTTGCTCCACATGGACACTTGACCTGTTAAGAAATAGCAGTGGACACTTGACCTGTTAAGAAATAGCAGTGAGGTCTCTCACAAATCATAACACGGTGTTTAAGAAAAGGACACACTGTATTATGTGTGACCCTGGGTTCCTTTCTTATAAGAAAAAGACCAGAGGATCACGGCTAGATTGCCTTTGATCAACGATCTGCTTGAATGAGACTGACTTGGAGTTAAATATCAATAATCAGAAACTCTTAAAATTACAGGCCGTCGTCATATAAAGAAAAGGAAAGAAAAAAAAACAAACAAACAAAACGGAGACATTTCGATTATGTGATCTTGGTCCCCTGCCCGTAGGAAAAAGATAAGAAGCTCACGGCTGGATTGCCTTTGATCAAAGACCTGCTCGAATAAGGCTGACCTAGAATTAAACAACAGCTCGAAATCCTAGACCGCAGTAGTAACCCACCCTTCAAAACTGTCAAAAAATACAAACAGTTTCGCTCACAGCAAAAATATTCCTAGGTTTACTACATAATGGGTTCTACTCCACACACATGGACGCACACACAAATATATACACGACTAGGGTGTGTTTTGTTAGATTTCACTCACATTTGTAGATACTGATCTACTAAACATCTAACAACAC
The DNA here is from genome assembly GCF_001194135.2 of Octopus bimaculoides. Lineage (NCBI taxonomy): Eukaryota > Metazoa > Mollusca > Cephalopoda > Octopoda > Octopodidae > Octopus > Octopus bimaculoides. The sequence continues at coordinate 2,889,785 of NC_068989.1, forward strand.
CAAGATCAATTTGAATGTATTCGTATAATTATTTATTTATTTATGTGTTTATTTTATCTACAGTTTCGTCTATGTACAAAAGTGGGTGCGTAAAAAACAAACAATGTGCACAGCGTGATAATAAAAGAGAAGATATGTCACAACCACAGATCCAGATATGTAAACTCTTGTGTAAGTGTGAGCGTGTGCCTGTTTGCCTGCGCGTGCACACACACACACGTTTAGTATTGATTGTCATAACTTGACTACAGACCCTGTACACCCATAGGTGAAACTCGGAGCAGAAAGATTCAATCTAAATAATATACACATCTTTTATTCGTTTCGGTCATTAGACTGCAGCCATGTTGGGGGCATTTGCCTTGAAGAATTCTTAGACAAATGTATCGACCCCTAGCATTTATTTTCATTTTTAAGACCCGGTACTTATTCTATAGGCCTCTTATGCCGGTCCGCTAAGTTACGGGGACGTAAACGCACCAGCACCAGTTGTCAAGCGGTGGGGGACACATACATACACACACACACACACACACATATATATATACGACGGGCTTCTTTCAGTTCCCGCCTACCAAATCCACTCACAAGGCTTTGGTTGGCCCAAGGCTATAGTAGAAGGCACTTGCCTAAAAAGCCACGCAGTGGGACTGAACCCGGAACCATGTGGTTGGGCAGCAAGTTTCTTCAACACATGTATATGAAGGTGGGTTTATCCTTATTCTTCACACACACACACACGTGTATGTATGAAGAGTAGGATAACCCCAAGCTTGTGTTTTTATTAAAGTTCCTGGGCGCGTTTCACCATTATGGTCGTTTGAAGCCCTTCGACAGCTGTTCCAAATAAATATATTTCTATGCAGGTCAAAACTTCGAAGTCACTGTCAACACTATTCTAGTTAGCAAATATTACGTACTCTATAAATGTATTGAGTAATCCTTCGGTTTAATGTAAAATTGTTTTCGTAACTCGACATAAGCACACACACACACACACACACACAGTATCAAACGCGCGCGTTCACAGAACAAGAGTCCGACTGACTGTAGTTACCTCCCTTAATTTTGTAATTATTCATTTATTGGAATTAAATTTGCTGGCCCTAAGCCAATATTGGAAAGATTTATTCCATTGTATAGAGTTGTTGTTTAAGTTCAACCATCTATGATCTAGCAAACCTTTGACCAAAATCATTGCACTCACGAAGAAAGAAATAATCCATTTGTTTATTTAAGACTAGATTATCTAATTATCCCGCCCACCACTTTTTAGGTAGGGTGGGTCGATGTGTAGTTTTTAGGGAGATCTGTCTGCTATTTCTAGCAGGTCAAGCGATGGTATTGCAGTTATTTTTATCGTTGTTGTCTGACTCCAGGTCAGAACTATTGAGCAACCTTCTGATAAGAAATGTTCCAGCCTTGACCATCTCGCCTGTTTCGTATTTTCAGAACTACATTATCCAGGAGAGATGTGATATGAGGGAAAATTGGTAAACAGTCTATTCATAGATTTCTTTCCCCACGTTGTCTTGAAGATGGTGAGTTGGTAGAAATAGAAGAACATCAGACTGAACACTTTTCATCATCCACAAGCTGATGTGTTTCAACTGATCCTAATGTTCCGTAGTCATCCTTTATAAGATGGCGGTTGTTGTTGATTGAACTGTTTGGGATGGCATATGTCTGCGCTTCGCCAATCAAACCCCCGATGACAGGTGCCAACTTCTTTGCTAACAATTTGGTCAAAATCTTGAACTTTGTATTTAGCAGAATTAACCGAAAATTATCAATGTAACTCTCACTCCTTGTTTGGATCCTTTCTCGGCAGAGCCACCATTCTTCAGCTCGCAGAAGTAGGAAGTCACCTGTTCAATTGACCGTTGCAGCAGTCACCTGCGAAGAGGTCACCGAACATGTCTGACATATATGCGTAAAGCTCGTAGAAAAGACCATCTAAGCTCAGTGATTTTCCCTTTATGCAGCTATACATGGCTTTCCGTACTTCAGTGACGGTGATCGGCTTCTTGCAACATTCTGACTCCGTTGCCAAAAATCGTGTCGGCCCATTCTGAAGTCCATCCCACGATCGTATCTGTCACTCGTTCCAAACTGTCGAACGAAGTGCTACTGAAAAATTGCACAGATTTACTTGGGGTTGAGTAGCACGTACTCATCATGGTCCGCCAAAGGGCGAAACGTGGCTTTGTAACGACCAAATGCCGCCTCTTCCACTCAGGCTCAGTGAACGGGTTTCGTTCCGTCAAGTCTTAAGGGTACGTACATTAGCACTTACAACGCAGTCTTTATCCTTTAGGCTGTAGAATTGGTCAAGGGCCAATCTTGCTTGAAGCACGTTTGTTGCAACACCTTTCCTAAGAGCCTCATCTAGGTTTCTAAGTTACCATCTCATCTAGTTTTCTTTGTCATTATCCACTTGCTAAATCTTATTGATCCTATTCTAATCAATCTTTTTCGTGGTGAACGACCGTTTATATTGTTGACAACTTTTGTCAACGTCCGATTAACTCATTTGCTAATCCGATCTCTCTGTAAGCACCGGAACGGAAGCGCTGTTTCCAGTAACTATGGTCTTGCCATTGTAGTCTATTTAGGTCGTCCTTACAAGTCCAAAATTTGTGGTCTTTGTAGCAGACCCCTGGAAATTGTGGACAATCTATACTATCCCTATCTACTGGCCTACAGTTTCCGAATGTCCAGAGGTACATTCAGGAAATACAGACGCCACATGTTGGACAGTTGGAAACCTCTGATCAGGTTTGAGAGGCTTTTGTACGCCCTTCTCTTATCATTTGACCTCGCACACTCCATAGGAGCATCCAAGATATGTCGTTCCAATTACCCACTAGCACTAAAGATCAGAACGGTCTAAGGAATGCCTTCAGACGCCCGAAGAAATTTTTTTTTTTATAGCAGAGAAGGAGCTTGATACAATCTCTTGTACTTATTGTATTGCATTTCAACGTCAGGAGTTCTCCAAATGACAAACACCAATCACTCCATCAAGAAATACTGGTAAGATGTCACCACCACCAAACAGGCGGCGCCAAAACGCCTCATATATAATTAAAGTAGTGGAAAGTGAGAACTGATAAAATGCCATATATAATTTAGTTTCGACCTATTCTGTTTCGAGTTCAAATTGTACCGACTCCATTTCGCTTTTCGTTGGTCTATGGTCGATAAAATTAACTCGGTATACACTTTAGGTCAATTCAATTGACTTCCCTTAATTTAAACCGACCTGCATAATGACATCTGAACAATTCTGTATATCCACTTTTAATAATGAAGTGGATCGAAATGTTAGTTTATAAATGCTGCCTTAATTACTGGTACAGATTACAACAGAATTTATAATGGAACGGAGAGAGATTTCCAGGCAACACAGATTAGTTAGAGGAAATGAATGAATGAATAAATAAACTGCACTGTTTCTTATCCGGACAAGAGACAGACGTTCAACAATTGATTTAATCGTATCTGCTGGATGTCAATGCTGTTGATGGTTGCTTTTGTAAAAAGTTGTATTTATTATAGAAATTATTGATTTCTTTGCATTCGCCGAAAAAGGACGCATTTCTTGACTGCAGGCATCAGAGCTTCATTGAAAGGAAAGCAGGAAATTACTGGTATACCCAGAAGAAAATGGAGTGGAATAATGACAAATCGATTCAATATTACCTATTTTCGGTTGTTTTCTCCTTTCCCCTATTTTTTTTCCTTCAAATTAGCCATGATGAAGCAGACCCATAATGAAAAATAATCCATTTGGAATCATTCCGTTTATTTATCTTTTATTTTTGTCTGCATGAGACTCCTTGTCCAGTGTATTCTTCCTGGGAAAGGGTCTTCTACTATAGTCTTGGGCCGCCCAAAGCCATGTGAGTGGATTTGGTAGATGGAAACTGAAAGAAACCCATCGTATATGTGTGTGTGTGTGTGTGTGTGTGTGTATTTGTGCCCCCAACATCCCTTGACAACTGATGTTGGAGTGTTTACGTCTCCATAACTTATCGGATCAGCAAAAGAGACTGATAGAATAAGTTTATTTCTTGATCTATAGTGCTGGCCACCAGTTTTATGTAATAGTTCTTTTCTTAGATTGGTGCCAGACCCAGAAATGTGCCAAAGGATGAGGTATAGTCAATTGAAAATCCCTTAGGATACAGCTGGTACTTAGCTCCACAGGTTCTTGAACTTAGAAAACTCAAAACATAGAATAAAAAGAGAGGAAGAAAAATGTAATAAATGCTATCTGGCATTCGATAATGTTCCCGCCACTCTATCGAGTCCTGACTCATCAATATTTTTCCATATTTCCCCGATTGGTTTTGTGTTTGCTCCTGTAGTTTAAAAAAACATTTAATCTTATCTTCGTGTGGCGCTACGTGAGAAAGCAGGAACGATTGTCAGCCAGCAGAGCGCTTTTGCTGTTGCTACTGCTGTTACACAATTGCTGTTTTCGTGAGTCAACGAAAGCAAAGAAACAGAAAAAGATAATTACAGTTGAACACCAATCAATAAAGCGACTTTTCATATGGACACACCTATTTCATTGTAAACAGAAAGCTTCGCTATTGATTTTTACTTCTTTCCTTCCTTCTTGCTGAATCTTTTATCTCTTACTTGTTTCAGTCATTGGACTGTGGCCAGGCTGGGGCACCACCTTGAAGGTATTTTAATCAAACAAATCAATCCCTGTATTTTTTGTCATGTCTGGTACATATTCAAGCAACCTCTTTACAGGGACATGAACAAACTAACACCTGTTGTCAGGCAGTGATGAAGGACAGACATAATACACACATATAATATATGATGGGCTTCCACACAGTTTCCATTTATTGAATCCATTCACAAAGCTTTGGTCGGCCCGAGGATGACACCTGCCCAAGGTGCCATTCAGTGGAACTGAACCAGGAAGCACGTGGTTGCAAAGTGATTTTCTTATCCACACAGCCATGCCTGCATGTAAGCTAACGAGTTCCCACACTGGGAATTAACTCTGAATGTTAGCAAGGAATCCTAACTACCAGACCACAGTGGCCAGGCAGAAATGTGTTTTGTGATGCTTTTCTTCCCAAGTCCACCTTGAGCTAACTAGACCAGTGGTTTCCAACCCTTTTAATATCTGGATCTGATCCAAAACCTGTTTTCCGGGTATGATCCAAAAGTGAAACACAAGTCAATCAAAGACATTTATTATATTTGTAAAGGGAAGACCACAGGGGGCCATCAGAAGGATGCTTGAGGGCCACATGCAGCCCTGGGAGTCACAGTTGAGAATGGCTGAACAAGACAATTGATGATTCCAACTGTGACCATCTCATCATTTTAGGAAGTATATAGGATTGCATTTTCCGAATCTGTCCCTTCCTCCCTCAACACAACAGGGAGCGATCTGAGGGAGATTTCAGTGGATCAAACAACAACATAGAGGCTCCCTCCTTGGGTCATCTTACAACGTGTTTGCTTTGGTCGGCCCGAGGCTATAGCAGAAGACACTTGCCCAAGTGCCACGCAGTGGGACTGAACCTGGAACCATGTGGTTGGTAAGCAAACCACACAGCCACTCCTGCGCCTATAACAAGGTCAGGGTTTGCAATGAAAGGGCATCCAGCCAATGAAAATCTGCCTCAACAAATTCTGTCTGACCCATGCAAGCTTGGCAAAGTGGACTTTAAACACTGATAACACACACACACACACACACACGCACAGTTATATACATTATGTTAGATAATACATCTCAAGGCATATCTAGCAATTATGAGTGTTGATAAAATACATGTCTGTTAATGCATTACGGAAAGTAGAAAAGAGTAACTGTTACATCACTTGCAGAAATAACAACAACTGCTGCTGCAGCGGCAACAACAACACTTACATGCATGTAAAAGGTAAGTGCTGCATATATGGAAAAGCATGTATAGACACAGTTCTGCTTTACACTTATCTCCATATTGAATAATATTTGTGGAAGGACAAGCGTTCATATCCATTGAGTCAATTGACACAGCATGCTGTCAAATGTTGTACATAACAACCAATTGGTTAAGCACAGCACAAAGCTTAGAATAGGTTAAAAACAAATTCTCTCTAAACAGAAACCCAGTAAGCCCTTTGGCTTTTAAATAGTTATCAAGCACTTACGATTCAAACGAGAGCTCTTAATTACTTGTAGCAGCAAACAATAATATATTTATTAATAATGTATGTAGCGTATGCATGTGTATATGTATATGTGTGTGTGTATGTATGTACATAAAGTGAACTGGCAAAATTGTTAGCAAGCTTGACAAAATGCTTAGTGGCGTTTCTGCTTTTATATTCCAAGTTCAAATCCTACCGATATTTACTTTGCCTTTCATCCTTTTGGGGTCGATAAAATAAGTACCAGCTGAACGCTGAGGTAGATGTAATTGACTTCCCTACCCCTTATATATATATATATATATATAATGGAGAAATTATACAAAATGTATAAATAGATGATGAGTAAAGCACAGTTTCAATTATCTGCTGTTATCCGTAGATTTATTGCAGGAACTACGTAGTGGTGGTTGGGGTAACAGTATTAATAAAATAGGAGATGGAATGTGTGATAGACTTTATTGAGTACAACACATGTTTCGACCCGTTTTGGATCTCTTCGGGTACATCAATAAAATGTCTCACTAGAGATTTTTTGAGTCAGCTTTGAGTCAAATTTGATGGACGTATAGCAGTATGTAAGCCGACTCAAGCAATCTCTACTGAAACTTCCATCTCCTATTTTATTAATACTATATATATATATATATATATATACATATATATACACACACATATATATATATATACACTTACACACATATTTGAAGAAAATCAAATTCTAAAAACAACAAAAATTCAAGTGGGATGTTCACAATTCTTCTTATTATTATTATTAGGTTGATGGTGAAGGAAGGAAAAACAGTTATAGAATAATAGTAAAACGCTTTGGACAAAGTCCTTCATCAAATATTAGAAGAAAGTCCAGGAGAGACAAGGAAGAGAAGAAAGAAAAATATAAAAGAGAGAGAAAAGAGCACAAAAAAAACAAAAGGCAACTGATCTTCAACCTCTGACAAACTGGAAATGTGAGATGTAATTGTGGTTTTATTGGGAAGAAAGTGAAACAGAAGTGTCTGTTGGTGTGTGTGTGTAAACAGCTAAGACTTTAAAATCATCATCATCATCATCGTTTAACGTCCGCTTTCCATGCTAGCATGGGTTGGATGATTTGACTGAGGACTGGTGAAACATAAATTGTATTTAAGCCATCTACAAGTATGGCCTAAGATAAGAAACAAAAATGCTACTACAAGAGTCAAATGTTATATCTATTACTTACCAGGTGATTGTGCTACCAATTATAATAAATTATGTAAAAAGCACCTATGCTGGTGCCATATAAAAACATCTGAGATGGTGCCATGTAAAAAAGACCCAATACACACTATAAAGTGGTTGGCATTAGGAAGGGCATCCAGCTGTAGAAACCAAGCCAAAACAGACAAAATGGAGCCTGTTGCAGCTCTTTGGCTTCCCAGCTCCAGTTAAACTGTCCAACCCATGCCAGCATATAAAATGGACATTCAATGACGATGATCCACTGATTCCCATTTTGTCCATCCCTCAAACTAAGCCAAGCCAAGTATTGAGTGTTATGTATCTAGGAGTACATTATGCAATGTGTCCCTTCCTTTTCTATACAGTGGTGTGTAATTCGAGGGAGATCTGGCTGCTAGTCTTAGTAAGTCGAGTGACTGACTACCCACCAACCTCTCCCGATTCTTAGAGATTCTTTCATTTGCTTTGAGTCTTTTCTATAACCGTAAAGGCCTGGCCTGATTAGAGATGTCAATTGAACGTCTGTGATTTTTCTATCACTGACAGATTTGTAATAGAATATAATTGGAGAGAGGATGTGTGTGTGTGTGTGTGTGCATGTGTGTTTGTGTATGCACATGTGTGTGGGTGTCTTAGAGAGAGAGAGAGAGAGAGAGAGAAGAGAAATATTAGCAAAAGCTTAAAAGCTTAGCTAAGTATAGTGCATGTGTGTGTGTGGTGTGTTTGCAGATAGGAATATAATAATCCTAATAAAAAAAAGAAGAAAAACATGAAAGCCATTAGAGCAACAGGAATGAGAACAACAAAAGCTAACAAATCAACTCAATAAAAGAAAAAAAATTCTTTGATAGCATTTGTTCCTCTAAGTAAACTCTCTCCACCATTTTTATTCATTGTGTGTGTGTGTTGTTTAAACATGGTGTCTCATTCAATGTGTGTGTGTGTGGTATATGTTAATATCCATGTAGTGCAGGCATGTAGTTTTGTGGCTAGGGTATTTGGCTCATGGTCATAGGGTCGTAAGTTCAATCCCTGGCTTAGCAGTTAGGGTGTTGAACTCATAATTGTAAGGTTGTGATTTCAATTCCTGGATTGAGCAATCTATTGTGTTCTTGAGCAAAACACTTTATTTCATATATATATATATATATATGCATATGTGGGCACAGGACGTCAAACTCTCTGAACCGCTAAATTACAGGGAAGTTAAACACACCAGCATCGGTTGTCAAGTGATGTTGGGGAGGCGGGACAAACACAGACACACACACACACACACATATATATATATACGACGGGCCTCTTTCAGTTTCCGTCTACCAAATCCATTCACAAGGCTTTGGCTGGCCTGAGGCTATAGTAGAAGACACTTGACCAAGGTGCCACGCAGTGGAACTGACCTGGAAACCATGTGGTTGGTAAGCAAGCTACTTACCACACAGCTACTCTTGCGCCTATATATATATATA
>NC_068989.1:2899053-2902829 GCF_001194135.2 Octopus bimaculoides
AAGGAGTTTTCATTTGTCATTAAAACAAACGATAAATGATCAGACAGGATAATCTCAGTAAATCTATGATAATTCATGTAATAATTCCTGTGTATGCAGAAGAGTCAGAATCAGTGTGTAAGAATAGTGAGTGTGTGTCTGGGAAAGAAAGAGAAAGAGAGAGAGAGAAAGAGAGAGGGGGGGGGAGAAGAGAGAGAGTTTGTGTCTGTCAATATTCTACTGATGAAGTGAAATAGAAGAGTGGTTCCAGTATTAGCACTACTAATTCATAGGTCTTGAGTTCAAATCCAAGGCAAAATTTCCAATGTATGTTTTTGTATGAGGTGAGCTACTTCTCCGAACACCTGCAAGCAGTGCATCAGACTGAAGAGGACAGCAGTGGTTCAGTTGAGGGGAGAGTGCAAAGGTCCTGAGTGGATTGAGAAATTAATATAGCACACACACACACGAAGCTGTAATGGTCATAGATGTTTGGCTTGGCCTGTTTTTCCATTTTGATTGTAGAAGCCCTTTGTTTTGACATTCGAGGTCCAGTTTGAAAGGTAGCAATGTCACAAGATTTAAGGGTTAAACCTAGATACACATAGAATCTGCTGCAAACAGGTATGCATATAATTTATATAAACTCATATACGTATATATAAATATTCTTACAGTATATGAAATTACAACTGACACTTATAAATAACAAACTCATAAGTTAACTTTGTACATACATAAACATCGTTGAGTATACATGAATGTGATCATACACTCATATATATATATATACACACATATACACACACACAAACATACATATACATGCATATTGTATACAACAATACACACACACAAACATATTTATACATATGCATATATACACATACATGTCGTATATAATTATACACACACACACAAACATACCTATACATACACACATATGCATACAATACATATGTATATTGTATATAACTATACACACACAAATATACATATACATATGCATATATACACATACATGTCGTATATAACTATACACACACACAAACATACATATACATTCATATGCATACATATTGTATATAACTATACACACACACATATAGATACATATGCATATACATACATGTCGTATATAACTATACACACACACACACATATATAAAGACATTCCTAACCCCTCCCCACCCCCACCCCCACACTGCATTAGGCAACCAACCACAGGAATACTAACAGAAGAGCCATTCTATTTAGTCAATTAAATGCCAGAGGTTCTCACAGCAACAACAACATCACTGCCAACCAACCAACAATCTAATGCCAGTTAAGTTAAACAAACAAAGGACCCTTACCGTCCTTGTTCTTTCTCTCTCTCTGGGTTCCTCTGTGGCACAAGTCTTTTATTCTTTTGTTCTCTTTCCATTTTCTTTCTCTCTCTCTTTCTTTTGTTTCATGTTTTTGTCATATTCTTGGCATGGAAGTCGATTTAGTCACCAGAAAAGTAACAAAATATGAGCTAGACAGAGAGCCTATATGTAATTGCATGACCTACTAGAAATAGCAGGCAAATTCCCCGCAAAACATGCCTCACGATGTCTTCAAAGAAGGACATAGTAGTTGATGTAGTCCCAGAAACATTGAAGACAAATACAGGCCTACCAAATACCATACAACATAAATTCTTGGTTTATTGAGATTATCTCCACCTCTAAGGGATGTAACATAATAACCAAATAGCAATTAAGACCAGCTCAACTTGAGAAGGGGAGATAATCTTAAGAAACAACACTGTCATGTAACATCTGTTTTCCAGGCTGGCATGGGTTGGACAGTTTGACAGGATCCAGTGAGCTGTAAGGCTGCACTGAGCTCCAGAATTAGCCTTGGCATGGTTTCATGCCTTTCCTGATGCCACCCACCCCCACTACTGAGTTCGTTAAGTCACCTGCTAGACAGGAAAAAAAAGAAGAAAAAAAAAACAGGGAAAAGAAAAAAGGGGGGAAAAATGCTCTTAAGTAAGTATGTGGGAATAATAGTCTGAGGGAGAACTGGCTGCTATTTTTGGCAGGTTGAGCAACCATGTAGCAGTTTCTTTATTGACTCGGAGATGTGATTCTGATATTTATTTCTTTATTGCCCACAGGAAGCCAAACATAGAGGGGACAAACAAGGATAGACAAAGTGATTAAGTTGATTACATCAACTCCAGTGCATAACTGGTACTTAATTTATCGACCACGAAAGGATGAAAGGCAAAGTTAACCTCGGCGGAAATTTGAACTAAGAACGTAATGGCAGCTGAAATACCACTAAGCATTCTGTCCGGTGTACTAATGATCCCGCCAGCTCGCCACCTTGAGGCATGAACCAAAATGAGAGAGAGGGGGGAGGGGAGGGAGAGAGGGGGGGGGGTGAATTTATTTGATTCATAAGTTTTTACAATTTCAAGGCTTTGCTCCAAACTCAGAAACCCATGCTCACATGCAGACAGTTTAGTGTGCTTATTATACAAAAGGTTTCATTAACGACATTCATTAAGTTGATAAAATATTAAGTTGAATGGTGGAATGTTCTCATTGGTATACGTCTGAATTATGTAAACATTGACACACACACACAATGGCACATGGCACATACATACACATGCATATGACACACACACACACTCACATCACTGCTATTGTTATTTCTATTCAATCTTCTTACTCTGCAGTCTATCATGGAATGAGACGATTGGGCGCAGCTGTTTTGATGCAGGTGATTTGGCATGGCTGACTGGCACATTCAGTGTGGTTTGGATGACGGTACTTTTCTGGAACTGGAGGCAAACACACACACACAGAAGTATGCATGTGCACGTAGAAATGTACGCTATACTGACAGGATGAGTGATATAGAGACACACAGAGAGAAAGAAAGAAAGAGGTAGATAGATAGATAGATAGATAGAGAGAGAGAGAGAGAGAGAGAGATTAAAATGTCTGTGTGTGTTATATACCTTTGTGTTTCTGATGTGTTTGTTCCCCCACCACCACCACCACTTGACAACCAGTGTTGGTTTGTTTATGTCCTGATAAATCAACATTTTGGCAAAAGAAACTGATAGACTAAGCACCAGACAAGCAAAACAAATACGTACTGGGGTCAACTTATTCGCCCAAACCCTTAAAGGTGGTGCCCCAGCATGGCCATAGTGCACTGACTAAAACTAACATAAAAAAAAATTATATAGTTTCTAAGACTATTATTAACCCCAGCTTAAAATATGAAAATTCTTTCAATATTTATAAATATACATTTTTTTTTTGTTGTTTTTTTGTGTTCCAGTTCAATTCTCAGGAGGGAAATGAAATGATGGTGGCAGTAGGAGTGTATGAATGATAAGACATCATTTCAAGTCTTAAAAGGTATAAGTTTCTATGTCTTCAAACCATGTTTATAGATTTCAGTCTGTCACTGCTTGAGTGAGCTTAGTGCTGGATGAGAGCTGTCTGAGGTTATTCTGAGGTTATGTTTATAAATAGTGCAGAAAAATGTGAAATAGAAATAGTGTAAAAATACATTGGTAGCATACCCCAAATATTGACCTGGAATTCTCTTCTTTATAAATGTTGTATATGCATCTATACTTCTATTTAAAACATCAGATCATTACAACCTGTTCTTTCACTATCCATCCATCCATCCATCCAACTATCTATGTATCCACCTATCTATCTATCTATCTATCTATCTATCTATCTATCTATCTATCTATCTATCTGCCTGTCTGTCTGTCTATCTAGCTATCTGTC
>NC_068989.1:2902839-2903462 GCF_001194135.2 Octopus bimaculoides
ATCTAGCTATCTGTCTATCCATCTATCTATCCGTCTATCTATCTATCCATCTATCCGTCTATCTATCTATCTATCTATCTATATATATATATATATCTATCTGTCTATCCGTCTATCTATCTATCTGACTGTCCGTCCGTCCATCCATCTATCTATCAGTCTATCTATCCATCTATCAAGCTATCAGTCTATTCATCCATCCATCTATCTCGACATATATGTATATGTACATATATATGTATATGTACATATATATGTATATGTACATATATATATATATAAATATATATTTACATATACACACACACGCATGCTATATTATATATATAGATATACAAGCATTATCTATCTGTCTATCTATCCACATACACATACACATACATGTATTCTTTTATTCTTTTACTTGTTTCAGTCATTTGACTGCAGCCATGCTGGAGCACCGCCTTTAGTCAAGCAAATCGACCGCAGGACTTTGTAAGCCTAGTACTTATTCGATTAGTCTCTTTTGCCAAACTGCTAAGTTACGAGGACGTAAACACACCAGCATCGGTTGTCAAGTGATGTTGGGAGCGACAAATACAGACACACAAACATATACACACATATACATACATACATATATA
>NC_068989.1:2903802-2906647 GCF_001194135.2 Octopus bimaculoides
CTGAAAGAAGCCCGTCGTATATATGTATGTATATATATATATATATATATATATATATATATATATGTGTGTGTGTGTGTGTATGTTTGTGTGTCTGTGTTTGTCCCCCCCACCATCGCTTGACAACCAATGCTGGTGTGTTTACGTCCCCGTAACTTAACGGTTCGGCAAAAAGAGACCGATAGAATAAGTACTAGGCTTACAAAGAATAAGTCCTGGGGTCAATTTTCTCGACTGACTGAAACAAGTAAAAGAGAAAATATATCCAGGGTGTCCACAAAGTCTGGGTACATGGGGATTAACACATACTTTAAGAAATTATTATTTCTTATATTTAATTGTTTATGTTATGATTTTATTTACTCTATGTACCCAGACCTTGTGGACACCCTGTATATATATGTATATATATATATATAAATGTGTGTGAGTGTGTGTATAACATATATAGGTGTAAGGTACTGAAGTGAGTGTCTCACCTGCATTGTTTTTACACTGAGGCTGGGTACAATAACAACAGGAAATGGAACACATGACTAGCCAACAGTAAAATCCAAGAACTAAAGAGTGTTGTCCTTGCCAAATACTAAGTATATTCCGTGTGACACCCACCTTCCCTTTCTTACCCTCACACACACGCACATGCACAGTTTTCTCTTTCACATACACACATACGTACGTTTACGCATACTTACACATACATATGCTATTACAACAACAACAACTGCAATAATGAGAAGGTTGTGTACAAATAAACAGCAACTCAGATTAGGAGTTAGTAATTAACTTGCATTTATTGATGCTTACATATGCACTCACACATACAAACACACAGAGGCAGACACACACACACACACACACAGCATATAGATGTGCATGGATGGGTTCTGGGAAGCTGTAGATGGCAGATCTCAGCATTATGTAATCTCTGTGTGTGTTACAGCGAATAGGCATGTGTGTAATTTAGGCTATTAAGTCACCCCCCCACCACCACTTCTATTAATGAGAGACGCTTAAACACTGAAGGGAAGAGAGAGAGAGAGAGAGAGAGAGAGAGAGAGAGAGAGAGAGAGAGAGAGAGAGAGAGAGAGAGAGAGAGAGAGAGAGAGAGAGGGAGAGAGAGAGAGAGAGAGAGATGGAAGAACAGAATTAAATAGAGTTAAGTATGTTCCATTGTTTCATTTTGTCAATAAAAGATTATATGAACCAGACAGAGAAAGAGAGAGAGAGAGAGAGGAAGAAAGTGGGAGGGAGAGAGAGAGGGGGAGAAAGAGGGAAGAAGAGAGAGAGAGAATGAGACGTGTGGGTGTATATAGACATAGGAAAAGGAAAGAAATTCACTTCAGTTAGTGTGTGTGTGTGTGTACATATATATATATATATATATATATAAACATACACACACCTATATATATAGGTGCAGGAGTGGCTGTGTGGTAAGTAGCTTGCTTACCACCCACATGGTTCCAATTTCATCCCACTGCGTGGCACCTTGGGCAAGTGTCTTCTACTATGGCCTTGGGCCGACCAAAGCCTTGTGAGTGGATTTGGTAGACGGAAACTGAAAGAAGCCCATTGTATATATGTATAAATATATATATATATATGTATGTGTGTGTATATGTTTGTGTGTCTGTGTTCGTCCCCGTAAACATTGCTTGACAACTGATGCTGGTGTGTTTACGTCCCCGTAACTTAGCGGTTCGGCAAAAGCAACCGATAAAATAACTACTAGTCTTACAAAGAATAAGTCCTGGGGTCGATTTGCGCGACTAAAGACGGTGCTCCAGCATGGCCGCAGTCAAATGACTGAAACAAGCAAAAGAGTAAAGAGATATATACTACCTCCTCCTCTTCATTTAACACTTTTCCTGCTGGTGTGGGTTTGTGGTTTGTGTGTGTGTGTGTATTTAGTATTCTTCAACAAGAGTTAACACTGACAGTGACTTCAAAGTAATCTTTTTTAAAAGATACCATACAATCTTTTAGTTTAATGTAAAATAGTTTTCCTTATAACTTAACATAAAAACAAACATTTACACCACATACACACACCTATGTATTTATATATATATGCACACGTACACGAGTGAGTGGACAAACGAAAGAAAGGTACTCAAGCAA
The DNA here is from genome assembly GCF_001194135.2 of Octopus bimaculoides. Classification (NCBI taxonomy): domain Eukaryota; kingdom Metazoa; phylum Mollusca; class Cephalopoda; order Octopoda; family Octopodidae; genus Octopus; species Octopus bimaculoides. Next base: position 2,905,927 of record NC_068989.1, read on the forward strand.
GTTATTGGGAGTTACATGTACGGATCAAAACAATTTGATTCAAATTCTTTGGTACTCTTGAGTTTCAAGTGTGATGATTGTCATGAGCCGTTTTGAATTTCAATGACAGAAGTAGATTGTTATTACCAATCTACAATTGGTCGATGAAGATCACGCGATGTCATGGTTTGATGTTGGGTTAACAGTTAATTGGAAAACACCACATGGTGAACAGGAAACTGATGACACAGAGGTCAATAAATATAATGTTGACCAATCTGTTCAATGAACAAATAGATCAATGTGTAATTTTATAATGACCTACTTTTCCCTGATGATATTTTGCTCATGACTTATAAATGCAAATTTAGTGCATAAATTTGTAATTTATTTAATGAGTACAACTGGTAATAGCTGTAGGAAGAAATGATTATCAATTTATTAATAAATAAATATTAATCAATAACACTCATTTTCTTCTCTTAATTTTATATATATCATCATCATCATCATCATCGTTTAACGTCCGCTTTCCATGCTAGCATGGGTTGGACGATTTGACTGAGGACTGGTGAAACCGGATGGCAACACCAGGCTCCAGTCTGATTTGGCAGAGTTTCTACAGCTGGATGCCCTTCCTAACGCCAACCACTCAGAGAGTGTAGTGGGTGCTTTTACGTGTCACCCGCACGAAAACGGCCACGCTCGAAATGGTGTCTTTTATGTGCCACCCGCACAAGCC
>NC_068989.1:2907760-2912622 GCF_001194135.2 Octopus bimaculoides
ATATATATATAATGAGAAGAGAGAGAGAGAGAGAGATGTGTTTATAAGCTATTTTGTGTGTGTGTGTTTGTCCTCATCACCTCTCGACAACCAATGTTGGTGTAGTTATGTCCCCATAACTTAGCAGTCCAGCAAAAGAGACTGATAGAATAAGTACCAGGCTTAAAAAACAACAACAGCAAAAAAAAAAAAAATAATCAGTATTGGTGTTGATTTATGCAACTAAAAATTCTGCAAAACAGTGCCCCAGCATGGCCATAGTCTAATGACTAAAACAAGTAAAAGAGAAAAAAAAATTTTTAATCTCAGTTTACTATCTTAAAAAAAACAAAAAGAAAAATGGGAAAAGACACATTCCACAATGTAGTCCTTGGTATACAAAGGCAGGTCAGCGACAGCTTGGCAGATTTTCTACTTATGGGAGACATTAAAGAACAAACATTAGCAACTTGCAAATATATGCCACACCCATTTCACAGCTGGAAGTTGCAGTCAATTATGAAAATGCATGTCATAATATTTATCTGTGTTTGGTGAATTGATGAGAATACATAATTCGGAAGTGATCAAGGTTAATTGTGTTTATTTTTCACTGCATGTATTAATTGACTTAACGAGGTTGTTTTAGTACAGAGCTTACTGAGTAGAGGTGGTGGTGGTGGTGGGGGGGATAATGGAATGAGGCAGAGTGTTTCATAAGTAAATTAGTAAGTATTTTAACAGATTTTATAAACTTACTGTACAGGCAATATAATGAGAGAGAGAGAGAGAGAGAGCAGGAGGAAAGAGAGAAATAAAGTGTGTGCGTGAGAGAGAGAGCAGGAGGAAAGAGATAAATAAACTGTGTGTGTGAGAGAGAGAGAGAGAGCAGGAGGAAAGAGAGAAATAAAGTGTGTGTGTGAGAGAGAGAAAGTGTGTACATGTGGAGGGGAAAATGAAAAGAACAATAGAAAAATGTTGAACTAATTTGAAAACAAGAATACACAACTACTCCAAAACTAATGCAATAAATGACATGCAGAGATCAGTGTTAAATATTGAAATATAAATATACAACAAATAAAACAAATCTACCCCACAAAAAAATTCTTTGAAAAAGAGCAGCCAATGCCACAATGGTAGTAAGGTTAATGAAAGAGCCATAAAGTAGTCACTTAACATGCTAGAAATACCACCCAAATCTCCTTCAAATCACATCCTGTCACCTTTTAAAAAAGATGCATGAGAAGATGCAGTCCTGAATTCCTTATTAGGAAAGGGATCCAGCCATGAAAACCATGCCAAAGCAGACATTGGCTCTCAACGCAATCCTTGAGTACATCAAATCCTGTCAAACTGTCCAACCATGACAGCATGGAACGTACATTAAATGATGATAATGATGATAGGACATTAACCTCCTGGAAACTGTTCAGAGACGTGCAACCAAGTGAATGCCCTCCATTAAGCATCTACCATACTCTGAACGCCTTGCTTCTCTGGGCAGAGATACATTGAAGCTCCATCATCTGACTTGGAAAATACCCACAAAATTATTAACCATCGCACCAACAACCACCTTGAGCACCTTTTTGAGCTCCATGTGTCTCTAACACATGTGGGCATGCCTACAAAGTCAGAAAACAGCACAGCTCCCATGACTTTCGGAAACATTTTTTCACACTCAGAGATGCTGAAGCATGGAACAAATTACCTGCCGAGACATTGCATCTTTTAAAACCTCCATGCTTTCCTGATGGACCACCACAAAATTCCACTCATTCTAGTCTTTGTTTTTTTTTTTAATACCTGTCTACCTGCCTGTCAGTCAATCTATCTATCTATGCATACACGCACATACACATATATATACATACATTACAAAAGTGAGGTGTTTTGGGCAAGCGTCTTCTACTATAGCCCTGGGCCAGCCAAAGCCTTGAGTGGATCTGATAGATGGAAGCTGAAAGAAGCCTGTTGTATATATATATATATATATATATATATGTATGTATGTGTGTGTGTGTGTGTGTGTGTGTGTTTGTGTCTGTCCTCCACTACTGCCTGATAACCGGTGTTGGTGTGTTTACGTCTGCATAACTCAGAATAAGTATCAGGTCTTTTAAAAAAGTAAATACTGGGGTTGCTTCATTCGATAAAAAAAAACTTCTTTACGGCATTGCCCCAGCATGGCCGCAATCTAATGACTGAAATAAGCAAAAGACGAATATATATATATACACATACATACAATTGCACACACACACAAAACAAACGTAGATTACCTATATAATGACATATCAAAGGGTTAAAAAAAAACAATACAAATTAAGGGAGGTAACTTTTAACGAATTACAGGATTTCCTATTTTGGCGCCATGTTATATACATTTGTAAGGATTATAATGATAAAGTATTCCATAAGCTCAGTCATCTTGGTTACACAATTGGGTCTAGTTGTATCAACCCCTAACCCCCACCTTCTTCCAGGTAAGTCAACCTTGCTGAGATTTGGACTGAGAATTTAGGACAAAACTAGCTACTAGGGACCCCCTTTCTGATGTGAAAAGGAAATTCCAGGGCACCAGTAAGATGTAACCCTTCCCCTGCATCTCACCTTGTACTCCCAGCTAAGGGTCTTTTTCCATCTAACATTCTACTATGTTTGTCACTCCATAGTAATAATAGTGTAAAGCTGTAATTAGAGGAACTCTAGCCAAAGTCTATTCTTTTCCTTGGATAGTATATCTTGGACTACATTACTTAATGTAGCCTAAACTCTACCACCTATCCCTCCCTCCCTCTCTCCATCTTCTCTGCCCACACTATTTCTGGGAGGGTCACGAGGGTAGAATTCCCAGGCCTCTCCTCCATTAGGTGCCATCAGAAGCGACCATCATTAGAATTTTGGCAGGATTCCCAAGCATGACCAACTGCAATATGGCTATCATCCAACCATCTTGTTCTTTGTCTACCCCTCAGTCTTCTGCCAGTTGGTTATGCTTGAAGAATCCAACGTGTAATTCCTTCCTGTGACAATCTAATCCTACGACCATAATGCCAGTGCTGAAACCTCTCAATATGGAGAAGTAGGGGCTCAACTTGGAGAGACTCCCTAATTTCTAAGCTTTGCACCTTGTTGAGTAAAGTTAGTTCAGAAATCTTTTGGAGGAACTCAATACCTAGAAAATATTCTTCCTATTATGAAGAGAGCAGAGTGCAGTTTGAGGAAACTATGGCTGCAGCTTGAGAATTACGTAGTGAATAGTTAAGTAAATTTAAAGCCTGAATTAGTGGAGTTTATTTACATTTCAGTTTTAAAATCAATGAATCACAATGGTTGTTATGGGTACCGAAAGGTCAGGAGTTCAAACCCTGCTGTAGCAACCAATGTGTTAAGTATAAGTAATCTATGAAGTCACAAACAACTCTTGTAAGGTAAACAAGAATAACAAAAGCATATGAAAAAGCAAAACCTAATAACAAATCAGAGAAAAGAAATTATACACCAGCGATATATATACATGTGTGTATATCTCCCTATCTTCTCTCCTCCTCCCTCTCTCTCTCTCTACATACATACATACACACCTACATATATTTTCATTTCTTATCTCACAAGTAAATCGAGCAACACCTCATCAACAACAAAATGTAACAGGAAAGAATGCAATAACAGTGTTATTATCAGACCCTCGTTCGACCTTTATTGAGATAATTCCTTCTCGTTCCGAGACTAATATTTACAAATGTCTCACAATAAATAAAAGGCCAGTGGATTCGCAGAATGGTTAGAAACTCAGACAAATTGCTTTGAAGTATTTGTTCCATTTCTCAGTTCAAATCTCACTCAGACCAAGTTTGTCTTTTATCCTTTCATCCTCAACCCCTGGACTCTCAAACCCCAAGACTCATAGAACCAGTTACCCAATTTCCATGGTGCATGAACGACCGAGATCACAAGATTTTTGCTCTCCTCGAACAAGACGTCAGTTTACAGTTGAATGGAATGGAGTAACATGAAAGTATTTTGCTCAAGAAAACAATGCCTTACCTAGTCCAGGAAGTGAAACCATGACCTTGCACTTGAGAGTGTAACGCCCTGACTACTAAGCAATGTACCTTGGTGTATCTTTTATTCTTTGGAGATTGATGAAATAAAGAACCAGTCAAGTACTGCGGTTGATTTAATCAGCTTTCATCATCATTATCATCATCAGTATCATTTAATATCCGTTGTCCTGACACAAATACACACCCATGATGGCCTTCCATGCAGTTTCTATGAACCAAGGTCATTAAGAAGGCATTGATCAGCCTGGGGTTATAGAAAATGGCACTTGCCTCCTAAGATACTGCACAATGGGACTGAAGCTAAATCCATAGAATTGCAAAGCGAGTTTCTAAACCGTGCAGCCATGCCTGAACCTCTGCAGGACAATGTCATAACTTGAAAGCACAAATGCCTCCAGTCACTCATTCCCCAAAACATGAATCAGGGAATCAAGGAGTGGCTCATTGGAATCCTCTTTGAGCTCAAATGTCCAATGGATCCCTTGTTCACAAATGCACAAAACGAAATAAATAAATTTTTAACGATTAAAGTGTCCGTAGGCAGGGTAGATAACTCTTGATGTGGCCAGCAGCAGATATAATTTTTGATTTTTAAAAAGATTATACTAAAAAACAAAACAAATAACAAAAATGCATTCTGGAATTAATAGGGATAAAATATGTGGTGTCCCCTAGTGGACGGTTAATACAAGGGAGATAATCATTTCTTCATAATGTTTGGCGGGATCTGAAGTTTGAATTTGAAATTAAGAAATAAAGAAAAGATGTAAAAAACACATATCGCGATACAGATATTGTTTCGAGTTGAGT
>NC_068989.1:2912652-2920527 GCF_001194135.2 Octopus bimaculoides
GTTCGAAAATATAAGGACACAGATCGTGTCGTATAGCCAGCTGGAGACGATGTCTCCTGGGGCTAAATTACAGCAACATTCGTCCTAAACCAGGACTGCCATGTCATGCTAGCAAGCAATCTTTACTACACATATTTCTTTTATATATTATTTTGCTGCTTACATATTACAGGTGTTACACCTGATTACTTGAGTGAGATGATACAGTGGTGGACTCACTGGACAAGGGAGTTTGGTGCTGCCAATATCTGAGTAGGGGGACAAAGATGCAGGTCTTCAGGTTTCAAGACTTGGACACTCACCGGGGTCCTTAAAAGTTGCCTGAACTCCATTGGTACCAGAAAACTTTTCAGGATTACGGGTTACCATTGCTTGGATTTTATATCCAATTAATGACAGTTCTCAGAGACTGGAATGCATTCTGGTGCTTGTATGATTTGGGAACATCAGCTCAGCTTGTTTGTGCATGTTGCTCAATTTGATGAGCTGAGTCCTGTGTACCATGTTCTCATGTCTGAGAATCTAGCTGTGGTGACAGCTCATGCTGACAAGCCACATGCCCCATGGTTCCAGCAAATGAGGAAATATCTTACAGAGATGGAGACAGACTGGGAAACTGCTCAGAGGGTTGCCTGGCAGGACCCAAGCAAATACCAACAAATGGTAGATGCAGCATCATGCCCTCAATACCTGACCTGGCTTACTTATTATGAAGTTCCTGAAATTTAAAGTCAACAAAAATCAAAATCCTTGTGCTTGAAGAATAAAGGGAGTTTCCTATAAACCATGAGCAAATGAGAGCTGGAATCACATTGGTAGAATAGATACAAGTTTGTCATTGTATATCTAATGAGACCAAAGTTTTAACTCGTTTCTCTACAACTCAGCATCTCTTTGAAAATCTTCTACAATCATCAGCCACATTCCATCAATGTTAAAACTTACTTCTTACAGTTTTCTAGAATCAGTAAGCTCATCACTTAGTACCATATTCAGAGAAAAAAAGAAAAAAAGTATATACTGAGAGAAAATAAAGAATACAGAGAGAGAGAGAAAGAGAGAGAGAGAGAGAGAGAGAGAGAGAGAGAGAGAGAGAGAGAGAGAGAGAGAGAGAGAGAGAGAGAGAGAGAGTGTGTGTGTGTTTTGGAAAGTGAAGATAAGATAAAAAAAAAGAGTAAGACAAGAGACTTACAGTTAATTAAAAATAATCTCTGGAAAATAGATTAGACTAATTAAGAATATAAAATGATAACAAAAACCACAACTTACCTTTTGTGTTTGAAACTGATGTGCATACTGGAGGACTGAGACTCCTCTGTCAAAGGTGAAAGAAAAAAATGTGGTTAAATATACGTATAAAGAAATTTGAAGCTTAAAATAATGTCTGTAATGATCTATTATTATTATTATTATTGTTGTTGTTGTTGTTGGCTTGCATGAGTGTTTTGCAATCAAGATCAATGTTCTTGACACCAGGTCACAACCAGTTTCCTTTGATATCAAGGACCTTTCTTACAATCCTTAAATTTATTATCATCATTATCATTAAGGTGGCGAGCTGGCAGAATCGTTAGCACGCCGGGCGAAATGCTAAGCAGTATTTTGTCTGTCGCCATGTTCTGAGCTCAAATGCCGCCGGGGTGGACTTTGCCTTTCATCCTTTCGGGGCTGATTAAGTAACAGTTATACACTGGGGTCGATGTAATCGACTTAATCCCTTCCCCCAAATTCGAGGCCTTGTGCTTCCAGTAGAAAGAATTATTATTATAATGATAATAATAATAATTATTATTATTACATTTTTACCATAGTATTTCATGTTTTATTTGTAGTTCTATTTTCCCTCTACAACTTTTGTGTATCATTTCTGAAATTTGAATAAATCTTACCTCTTTTCAGACATTTGATGACAAAATGCCTAGAAGGGGGGGGGGCAATTTATCTGACAACCCAATATTAAGTGTATGTGTGTGTATATGATGGTGGTGGTGGTGGAATCGATTTAATTGATTTTACTTGTTACCAGAAAAATTATTGGTTTCATGCCTAAACCCCAAAAATTGATATTTCAATATTTTAAGATAGACTGAAAACGTTCAGGAAATTTTGTTGATATTAATTTCTTCAGAATAGTTACAAGGAGAATGTTGAAATGCATCCAGTCCACTGATTCAGCCATGTCTCGGCACATTACAGATAAGTATTTAACAACATTTTGATTGACCGGATGCAGTACCAGGCAGTGGCTCTCATGGCTTCTCATCTTAACTGATTGGATGTGTTATTATATACATAGTTTTGTCTTGGCATAAAAGATGGGCTACAGCAAATATTCTGCTTAATACCACAGATTTGCTTGTCAGTTGTTTGACCTTAACCAGTTGAGCATGTCTCTTGGTGGCTGACGACATGTGCATCTCTGATCACGGGCAGAAGTAGTGGGAGAGCATCATAGCCATGTGTTGAGAGGAATTCTTTGGAGTTTGGATAACTCACCTTTGGAAACATGGGTGTTTCATGCAACAACCTTAAACAACCCTTATTCAGGGACCTTTTGCTCGGGATGGGCTACTCGACCTCAAGAAAATTCTAACTGGGCCCCACCTGCAAGGTCATGTGCTGTTTATCTTGATATGAAATCACTATGTCACCCATATGCTTGTGATGCATGTGCCTGCTATACCCTTATCAAATGGATAGTCATGATGAGTATACTGGACTTTGTATATTTTACCCCAGTGTCACTTTGATAGAATGCACTGCTCTGTCACTCAATAATAATAATAATGATAATAATAATAATATCAACAACAACAGCAATAATAATAATGATGATGATTTGTAGCATGAATAGAAGCGTATCTATCAGTATTTATATAATTCAATATATTAAGATCAAGTTATTTTAATGTTGTTAATTGATAAAATTATATAAAGCTCGTTCACAGTTAGAAATGGTTAGGAAGTAATTTATACTGCTTCATTAATGTAAGCACATACAACATTGAAAGTATTTCAGAAAATACTTACCCCCACCAGTCAGGATTAAATATATAGAAATATATCATATACACTCGTACGCCACACACACACACAAATTGACAATACAGAAAATAGAAAAAAAAAAAAAAAAAAAAAAAAAAAAAAAAAACAAACAAAAATTAACCTGGAGACATTGATTGATATTTTTTTTTCTTAAGTTAATTGTGACAGTATTTCTAACATAAAACTGCTGAAATTTCAATTAATTTGGAAGACAATCATGAATTACGAAAACAATTTGAAAGGTTTAGTATAATAGGTACCGTATATGATGGCAATATAAGACACACTATTCCCCCCCCCCCAAAAAAAAAATAATAAATAAACTAAAAAGCTAAAAATCACTCAGGTTGTATATATATGGGTCTCCCATAAGCTTCTTTTTTTTTTTTTTTTGCATGTTTTATCACTAATCACATAGAACATTTTTTTTCTTTTGCTGTGTTGCTTACTTTTTACATACAGTAATGTTTTCTGCTATAGCTAGGGTACTTTTTTAATGTACTAGTAGATTGCTTCATATGTTACAAGTTTTAATATACTAAAAGCATTTTTTTCCCTTTAATATGTTCAGCTGAAATTGGGGAACATTTAATATGCTTGCTGATCTTTTATGCCATCAAATACAGTAACACCTTTTTCATTTACCTGTATATCAAGCAGGTGTTTGGATCATAAACTTAACAGAATGTTTTTATACAAAATCAAGATGGGTGGTTTTAATTTAAATATGGATTCAGAACAAGCAGTTTTGTGTTGAAGAACCAGAGGTGAACTTGGGCAGATTGATTTGAAAATGGTTAAGGAAAGACTGTCAACCGTAACAAAATAGATGAGTGTGAAATACGGTTTTGGTTTTAGATTTTGTTCCAGTTATTTCTGAAAACTGAAGCAAAATATTTTAAAGACAGGTCAGTGGATTTATATTCTTAGAAACTGACTAGCAATGACACATATTGTGTACACATGGATGGACACACATAACATATATAGATATACACGTGTATGATTTTGAAGTGTTTAGTTCAAAGATACAGTCATTGCGTAGGAAAATGAGATCATAAAAAATTAACATAGAAATAATACAATTTTTAATTAATAAAAAAACAAGCATTTAAGTAATAAATATATTAATAAAGGCCTGTACGCATGTGTATGTACAAACATACATACATTTATGCATGTATATATGTATGTGTGTCTGTGCATGTGTGTGTATGTATATAATTGTTGAATGATTCTGTTTAAAGATGAAACAAAAAATGGAAAAAACTACAATTAAAAACTGTGTTCATAATATAGCAACAGAGTAGATATGTTTATCCGAAAATATATATAAAAAAAAAATTATTAGTTTAAGAAGACAACAAAACTAGTTTTGTTTCCTTCTCTGTTGAACTTGTACAAGAGACAACTAGTCTAGCAATAAAAGAAATGAGATTAGTTTTCATATACAGTGCTCCAACATGACCACAGCTGTATGGGTATATATATATACATGCATATATACACTTATATAAGCAAACAAGCTCAGGCTGATAAAGAAATGCGAAGGGAGGCAACTTCGCTTCCTTTTCGTAAACTTGCTTGTTTCAAAAATTTTGCTTCAGGAAACAGATTTTAATTCAGTGGACACCCTCGAACAGACACTTCAAAATTTCATAAGTGGAACTTCTAAGATTAAGAAAAAAAAAAAATCATTTTTACTGAAATAGAGGCAATAATTAGTTAGAATTATCTATTATAATTAACATTATTTTATTCAAAATGTAATAAATTTCTCTGGGAAGCTGCAAAAAAAGCATTGAAAGAAAGAAATGAAATATGAACAGACAGAAAAATTAAATTATCTATCCATCAAAAAGTAGAAGAAAATTATTAAATTCTGATGAATTTTTTAGGAGGTAAAAATATTACAGTTCTATATTTAAGAGATGAGGAATTATGTACATTATTTACATTCAAGGGATATTTGTCCTCATCTTGTTTGTTGTTCACACGTTCCAGCTGATATAGCCTCCGATCTAATCGGCTGGCCACCTCCCTAAATATTTCGGGCCTTGTGCCTAGAGTAGAAACGATTATGTTCTTGGTTCAAATTCTGCTGGGGTTGACTCTTCCTTTTCATCCTTTTGGGATTGATAAATGAAATACCAGTTACGCATTGGGGTTGATGTAATTGACAAGCCACACGTTCACAAAAATTCTCTCTTAGACACAAACAATTAAAAAAAAAAAAAAACTAACTAAATAACGAATAACCCTTTCTTATTTTGACACAAGACCAGCAATTCAGGGAGTGGGGTGGGGGTGGGGGGTGAGAAAGTTGATTACCTCAACTCCACTGTTTAACTGGTCCTTATTTTGGAAACCCCGAAAGGATGAAAAGCAAAGTTGACTTTGGTGGAATTTGAACTGAGAATGTAAAGGCAGACCAAACGCTTAGCAGCATCTTGTCCAACAGGTTAACGAGTCAGCCAGCTCGTTAGGTTAAATAAACTACTAAGAATACAAACAAATAAGCAAAAAAAAAAGTGAAAGAAACAAATAGTACAACTATCACACACACACACACACAAGTGCACACACAAACACACACACATGCGCACATACACACACACGCATGTGCACACACATATACACACGTGCACACACACGCACACACATACATACACACGTGCACACACACATACACACAAGTGCACACACATGCGCACATACTCACACATGCATGTGCACACACATAAACACATGTGCACACACACACACTTACGTGTTGCTCTTATTAGCACATACATAAAATTTCTCTCTCTCTTTCTTAGATAAACTACCATTCTCTTTGCAATTCACACACATACACATATCTACATGTATAACACACACACACACATGCGTGTATGTAATTCTATACAAAATAAATATATAAATCCAAAAAACAAACAATCAAACAAAAATCCCAAACTCTGGTTTTTAAACGCACACCACCCACCCACCTCTGCCCACCACCTCTCGACTAAAATTATCTTGCAGCATTTAATAATATTGACAAGAGGCCAAAATAGCATATGGACAACAACAATAATGACAATGATGATGATGATGATGATGATGGTGATGATGATGATGATGGTGATGATGATGATGATAGTAAATATGTTGAAAAAATAAAATATTGTCAGTGCTAATGAGAACAGCAACAATAATAATTATAATTTCTAATGATATTAATAAAAAATAAAGCACAATAGACTAACGAATGGCCAGGAATAGGATTCATTTATATTCAATGAAGGACATGTTTTTTTTTTGTTTTTTTGTTTCAGTTCTTTTGTTGGGTTGACAAACGTGGAGTTATTTTCTCTTTTGATTTATTTATTTATATAATTTCCTTTTCATAAATGTCCATAAAATTGTATGGTAATCCTAAAAATTCGTTTCTTTTCTTTGTTTTTGTTATTTTTCTTTCTTCTTTTTATGGAGCTTTTTTGTTTTGCACAATAAAAACCCCAATCGACTCCGATCGATATCTAGTTTTATGGTACCCCATGGCCTTAGGATTCAGTTTTGATAACATAATCAATAAAAAGTAAACAAATAAAAAAATAAAATAAATAAATAATGTTTAAACAGCAACTGTTAATGTGGCGTTGGATTAACTTGGTAAGATTTTGTCTTTGTCTAACATAGTGGTGGTGGTGGTGAGAGGACCCCTGTTTCACATGGAGGATTTCACTTGCATTCAACCCATGTCAGTATGCAATGTGGATGTTGATGATGATGATGATGATGACGATGATGATGATGATGACGATGATGATGACGATGACGATGATGATGATGAGGAGGAGGAGGAGGAGGAGGAGAAAGATTCAAAGTTGAAACCACCTACTGATAACATCTGCAAAAAACCCATCTTTTACATGTTTAAGTTACTGGACTGTGGCCATGCTGGGGCACTGCCTTGAAGAATTTTTAGTCAAACGAATTGATCCCCAGTACTTGTATTTCTAAAGCCTGGTACTTATTCTATTGGTCTCTTTAGCTGAACTGCTAAATTAATAGGGACATAAACACACCAACACTGGTTTGTCAAGTGGTGGTACTGGGCGCAACAAATGCAGACACAAAGATACACATATACGTGTGTGTGTGTGTGTGTGTGTGAGTGAATTCAGGTGACCATGAACAGCAGCAGCAGCTAGAGACTGGCCCTGCCACAGTCTTGTACTTCCAGTAGCCTAAGCACCATGAAGATCTGGACAACCTCTGGGACTTATTTGTTTGTAAGGTTGAGGCAGAGAAAGAAATCCACTGGTCAACAGTTGCTGCAATGAAAACCAGTGCATATTTTTTCACATTGGGATATGCATTAGGTCTGCTACCCAAGAACAAATACATCTAAAGGGGCTTCTGCCTAGTTTCCGTATATTTTTCTTTTAACCCTTTCATTACTGTATTTCTGTTGAGATGCTCTATGTTTCTTTCAATTAATTTTAAATATATGTTTCAGTTGATATAACCACTACGCCATATGCCTGTGGGCATATGGTGTAGTGGTTAAGAGCGCGGGCCACTAACCCCAAGATTCCGAGTTTGATTCCAAGCAGTGACCTGAACAACAGCAGCAACAACATCGAAATATACCTTAGGAATGAGAACACAGGTTCGAAATTTTTCCAAGACACCTGATGAAGGCTGGAGAGTATATCAGCCGAAATGTTATGTTAACAATAAACAAGATGAGGACAAATATCCGTCAAATGTAAATAATGTAAATAATGTACCACCATTTTGTAGCTTAACAATTTTGGAGATGTACAAATATAAACACAC
>NC_068989.1:2920748-2923746 GCF_001194135.2 Octopus bimaculoides
GTATATATATAATGTGTGTATAAATAGATAATACATTATACATACACACATGGCTGTAATGAATCGACACCTGTACCTCTTTATTAGTCACACACACACACACACACAATGAACTTCTTTCAGTTTCTGCCTATCAATTTCACACATAACACTTTGGTTAATGTAAAATAATAATTCTCACCACCACCACCACCACATCACCATTCCATCTACAAACACCCCCCCCACTCCACTCACACTTCACCTCACATTGATCCTTTGAGGGTTCTGTTAGTTTTTTTGTAAATGTCTCATAAATTATTATAAAGACTCCTCCACACATCTTGGCATAGCTTGGAAACCATGACAGTCAATGGGAAATTATCATTGTTTGTTTTATTGATGAGTTTATCACTCTTATTTCTTTGTATTTATTTCATTATCATTATTATCATTATTATTATTATTATTATTATTATTATTATCATGAAGGACGGATCCAGTAACGAGCTGACTCGACTGCGAAGATCAACCCACTGCCTTCCTTTGGCGATGAAGAGCAGTTAATGGCCAAGGAAGTTGTGTGGTGGATGCAGTCAGAAGAGGGGTTTAACCCCTTAGCATTCAAACCAGCCGTATCCGACATAAATATTCAGCTTGTTTTATGCTCGAATTGGCCAGGTCTGGTCTTCCATACCTACCCTAAAAATAAACAGCTACGAGATAATGCATGATTAATTCAGAACAAATCTGGATAAATAAATGTGACATTTGATAGAGTAATGTGAATGGAGTTAAGGAAAATACTTTTTCCATCTGACCCATCCATCCTCAACCGCTTCAGGTCCCAGTTGAAGACAAGAGTGGGGACACAGCTGTTGCCCTCATGTATGTTTTATGAGAGGAAAAAAGTGGGGTTAGACTGATGAAGCTAACTGGGTCTGTTCTGATTATTTGATTATATAAAACAGAAAAAAACAGTGGGGAGGATATCCTTGAAACCTTAGATATGGCAGAATAATCCAAGACACTGAGTGGAGTTTTCCTTCAAATTACCCAAAGTACTTCCCCACTCCCCTATTGTTGATTTTTTTTTTTGTTATTTATTAATTTTGTTATCGTTTTACTTGATGTAAACTTCTGTATTCAATTTCCATCCTTGGACTGTCCTCAATGTCTTAGACTCTAAAAGATGATAAAAGAAATCATCACAATTTATATCTAGGGTGGCAGATTGGCATGGGACAAAATTCCTTGCAGTATTTCTTCAAACTCTTCATGTTCTAAGTTCAAATTCTGCCAAGGTTAACTTTTCTTTTCATCTTTTCAGGGTTGATAAAAAATAAAGTACTATTTCAAGTACAAGGATTGATGGCACCGACTCACTCTCCTTAAAACTGCTGGCCTTCTGCCTAAATCAAAAACCATTATTATTATTATTATTATTATTATTATTAATAATAATAATAATAATAATAATAATAATAATAAGGTGGTAAGCTGGCAGAATCGTTAGCATGCTGGGTGAAATACTTAGCAGTATTTTATCTGCCACTACGTTCTGAGTTCAAACTCCACCAAGGTCAACTTTGCCTTTCATCCCTTCGAGGTTGATAAATTAAGTACCAGTGAAACACTGGGGTTGATCTAATCAACTAATCCCCTCCCTACAAATTTGAGGCCTTACGCCTTCAGTAAAAAGGATTATTGTTATTATTATCATTATTATTATTATTGGAGCAAATACAAAGCCATTTGCATATAAAGTGCTTTAGAGTGAACTTTGGTTGATAAACAGAGAGAAATAGGTGTGAGAAAACATGTAAATAATACCCACACACACACATACATACAGAGAGAGAGAGAGAGAGAGAGAGAGAGAGAGAGAGAACTAATTAGAAGCTGACATAGATGTGTAATAGAGATTGGTGGCAAGGAGATGACACAGATATGAAGCTCCAAAGGGATTTCTGCTATTGAAATATTAAAGACTATTGATATTTCTGATGCATACACACATTGAAATTCGCCAAAAGCATGTGCATGCATGTTAGCAAAGACAACAAAAACTAAAGACTTTCGATGAAAGACTTTCAGTACAGGACATATGGACACGTGTGTGTGTGTGTGTGTGTGTGTGTGTGTGTGTGTGTGTGTGTGTGTGTGTGTGTGTCTGTCTGTGTATCTTTTATTGTCTACTTGTTTCATTCATTAGGTTGAATTAAGCCCAGTCGAATGAATTAAGCCCAGTTTACTCTTTTTACTCTTTTACTTGTTTCAGTCATTTGACTGCAGCCATGCTGTTGGCTGTGTGGTGGACAGAGACTCATGAAGAGGACAGAGCATCATGGTATGGAGTGGTATTGCACTCAGTTAGAAATTTGGACCGGTGGTCTTCTAAAACATCAGCCAGGGCTGGAGCAATGGAGTAACCACTGCTCACTACATCGACCAAGTGTCGAGGCCTCACATAGTGCCATATTTTACCCACCATCAGAATCATGTGTTCCAACACCCGGGCCCATACTGCCAGATTGACAACAGACTTCCTCCACCAGCAAAACATCCAGACTCTACTATGGCCTGCCCTAAGTCTGCACTTGAACCCCATAGAGCATCTGTGGGACGAAATCTAAAGAAGGCTGACCGACATGTGTCCAAGGCCAAAAACTGTGGCACAACTCAGTGCAAGTTTAAACGGGGTGGGCTGCAATCCCCCATGGCCTTCATTAATCGTTTGGTGCATCCGATGTACAGAAGATGCCTGGCAGTAATCAACGCTAACAGTGGTCACATGAGAAACTGAGTTCATCTCTTGGGATCCAGGATACTCTGTCATCATGTGACACCATGTGATGTCAAGCATGTTTCAGGAAATGATGTTTTATCATTAGGAAAAAACGATTTCTTAATTAGCATGCTTCAATCAATACTATGGCAGTCTGTTAATAAACCAGTTTCTGTTAAGTGTGTGTGCAATGCTTCTTTTGTAGTTCAGTTTATATATATATATATATAT
>NC_068989.1:2924664-2927606 GCF_001194135.2 Octopus bimaculoides
TATATATATATATATATATATATATATATATATATATATATATATATCTCAAATGGATGTGTTATAAAACTATTCCACACATACAATAACAGCCATATCAACAATCCAACATACCCCCATCATCAGCTGCTCCACAGATATCATGATGGTTTCGATACCAAATACATATATATATATTATCAAGTCCATGCCAGCATGAAAGAATGCAAATAAAAAATAACCATTAACATACATAAGTATGTTTGTATGTATGTGCATATGTAATGGCAAGAGATGTAAAAAACAACAAAACTGAAACTGAGCCCTATCAAAAAAAAAAAAAAAAAAAAATGCCATGGAGCATCATTTTAAATATGTGTCTGTGTGGGATTTGTTCCAGACCTATTGTACAGACAATCCCATGTTGTCGTTTTAGTCATAAGTAATGCTGCAAACTCACTGTGTGGCTCATTGGGATCATGTCACCAATAACACAATTCTTCACTAAATCTGAGACAGAATAATTGAATAAATACATGCATGCTTTCAGAATATATCAGCTTTACAGAGATTATCTTAATCTTATCTCTAATCGAATTGATCATCTTCTACATGCCTAGATCTCTTTCAGCCAATGGCATCTTTGTCTGTCACCTTCTCTCTCTCTCTCTCTCTTTCTCTCTCTCTCTCCTCACCCAGCTCCCTAACACCACACTAACACCAGTTATCAAACCATGTGTTTGTGTCACACATACACATGACAGGCTTCTTTCAGTTTCTGTCTACCAAATCCACTCACAAGGCTTTTGAAGGCCCGAAGCTATAGTAGAAGACACTTGCCCAAGGTACCACACAGTGAGACTGAACCCGGAACCATGGGGTTGGGAAGCAAGCTTCTTACCACATAGCCATGCTGGCACTTATTATAACCTAGTATATATACATACCTAGTATATATACATACCTAGTATATATACATACCTAGTATATATACATAACCTAGTATATATACATACCTAGTATATATACATAACCTAGTATATATACATACACACTTTCTTTGAGCATTAATATAAATTTTAAGCTCTTTATTTCACACAATAGCAAGGACCCTCACTTAACCAAAGAAATATCTTTCACCTAATCCCAGTCAATTAGACATTTCTGCCGATCAGCTCATCAGAAAACTTCACACACACACACACACACACAATTCCTCTACCTGTAACAGCTCAGCGGCATTAACAAGCTTAACTTATGATGCAATCCTTCCTCCCTTCCTTCATTCTTGCTTTTCTTGTTTACCTTTGTTGCATCCTTTTTTTAAATTTTTTTTTTTATTCTAGATATTGTATATTATTTTACTAATTGGTTTCTGTAATATAATAATGCTCTGCATTTAGCTCTTAAGTCGTCTCTACATTGCATGGAACCTGCAGCAATTGTTGAATGTCTGTTGAATTATTTCTGATGAATTATTTATTTCATTATATATCTATATTTAATTTGTTGGTTTTTGCTCTCCAAGCATTGGCTGTGAACACAAATAGATGTTATCTAACTATCTTAGCAGTTCTCTTGACTTCATATATGTGTGTGTGCGCGCATAAATACACACACACAAATATATACATATATACATAGAATCACACACATACATATACATATGTGTATATACAGATACACACACACACAATTACATGTATATGCATACAGATGGTTAGATAGATAGATAAATAGATAAATAGATAAATAGATAGATATGTGTATATACACAGATACACAATTGCACGTATATGCATACAGACAGACAGACAGACAAATAGATATACACAGATACACAAATGCACATATATGCATACAGACAGAGAGATAGATAGATAGACAGAAAGATAAATAGATATAGCTCCTATCACTCTTTCTATTTAACTCTCTCTCTCTCTCTCTCTCTCTCTCTCTCATACACACACACATATTTGTGTTTCTAGATAATTCTCAAAAAACCTATAAATTAAAGAAAGCTAGCAGAGCAGCTATTGTGAACGTAGGACTTATTTTTCATTTGGAAAAGAGAGATAGACTTGAAAGTTGCAGAGATTCTATGCAACCTTATAACTGAAAAGATTGTGGCAAGGGGCTGATTAATCATGTTGGTGAAGAAAGGGGAACTGGTCCCTTATTGTCACAAAAATGCTTTGAAAAGGTGAGAGATTTTATTAAATGAAATGAATAACTGAATAAGATTTTGGTTCCTGGGCTTTGCAGATTTTATAGACTAAACAATGCTATCCTCTGCCAATGATGTTGTTGAGTTTGTAAGGGAGCAAATTATCAATATATTTGATGGAGGAAAAATTACATATAAAAGACTGATTCCGGTGATGAGGCAGACAAAATGCAAAATTGTTTGACTATGTCTCGAAACAGCCCTAACTTTGGTATAGCACCCTCCTGCCATGCATACATTATCCTCAACACCATCATCATCATAACGTCAACTTTTCCAGGCTGGAATTTGTTGAGGTGGATTTTCTACAACCAGATTCCCTTTCTTTTGCCAATCCTCGACTGTTTCCAAGCAATGTAATATTTGCTCCGTGATCAGCAATGTTTTCATGGAAGATTGGAAACGAAGGACACCACTTGTATGACAGTGACACTCGTTTACAACAATCATGTAAGATTGAAGAAAAGACACTGAAACACACACACACACACACAGGTCTTGGATAAGACTTTAAACTGCATGGATTTTATTCGTAATTGGGAGTTATTTTGACGGAAATAATGACGCTGTGACCTAAGTTATGGTATTTAGAATATTAATTCCGATTCTTTCATCCAAGAAATTTGGAATTGTGTAAATGTATGAATTTTAAACATATACACACACACACAGAAAATCTGCCTTTTATAGATAAGATTCATATATATATATATATATATATATATATATATATATA
>NC_068989.1:2927724-2931852 GCF_001194135.2 Octopus bimaculoides
ATATATAGTCTTTTTAAATGCTTCTCTGAGAAAATGACAAAAAAAAAAGCGTGTTTTCAATTTGTTGAAACAATGGAAAAGTTTATAAAGAACCCTGGACACTTTGTAGATAAAAGCTTGTCTGTTGGTGCTTTAAAATGTTTAATAAATGGTAGCATTGCAGACAGCCAAGCGTTGTCCATCGCATGTTGCCATGGATACGGTTAAATTTAGTCACTTCTCAATAGCAGCATTAACAATCACAGAAGGATTAAGTCAACAAAGAAAAAAATATATATAGTTTAAAGAGATAAAAATGTGGTTGATTCTATTACTGTAGTTGCTTAGCCCTTGGTCACTTGACTGGCAAGACCTGATGTAATATGATCCAATCAAACCTAACTTGCAATTTGAGTCAGACATGATGTGACCCTGACTGCATTATTGGATGGGACCCTTATTATTAAGATATTAAAGATGTGATATAAGGAACATTTAGCTGCTATGTCTAACAGGTTGAGTAACCATGTAGAGGCTTCTTCACTGCTGCTGCTGCTGTTGTAGATTTTTCGTTGTGTTATTGTATCCACAACATGTGACTATTACAATCAATCAAAGGAGACTTTTAGAACTCAGCATGGCCGAGACAGTGTCAATTGATTGACTGAAAGAGTCGGAGTTGGTTGACATTTGTATTATTTGCTTATCTTTCTATTATTCTTTTCCCTGCTGCCAGGCTCTGCCACTAACTGCAGTCAATGATGATGATGATGACGATGACGATGACGATGACGATGATGATGATGATGATGATGATGATTGTCTGCTGGGAATTCATAGATGCTACTGCCAGAAATGTGGTTGGTACAAATAAATGGAAAAACTTAATTTTCAGAGTCATGACACACATGATGGTGATGGTGATGGTGATGGTGATGATGACGATGATGATGATGATGATAATAACAAGAGCACTCAGAGAGTGCAAACCTCTGCCAAGGCAACACCAACGTCCTCTCAACAATTAGTCCAGGAAGGATTTTTAAAATGAGAATATCTGAAGTAAACTCGATTGCTCTCAAAAACGAGAATACTAAAAATGAATCCGACCACTCTCAAAAATTAAGTAAAAAAACTGGAAAAATAATCAAGAACCCTTGTCCAGTACCGGATTGATCCCAAAATATAATCATTCCGTGCCAGTCATGAGGCCAAACAACCCTGAAAGTTTCATCCGAATACATCCAGCAGTTCTTGAAATATCTTGTCCACAGACAAACAAACAAATGCAACTGAAAACAATACCTCTGCCTTAGCGAAGGTGGAGGTAATAATGAGTCTATTTCTTCAACTCAAATTGTTTTGATGCATCATGACACATTTTATGCCTTGCAGATTAATCAAGCAATGACTACCCCAATATGTCAAGTTAATCTGAAGAGACTTTAGTGGTTGCTTCAACTTATCCCTAAGGATGGGTCTTCCCTACCACGGTATTTCCTCTACTTGTTGGCCATACAAAGGAATTTCTGGAATGCGGTTGCCTTTCATTCGAACAACATATCCTACCCATCGGCACTGAATTCTCAGCAGTATGCTTTTGGTACTGTTTCTACTATAGACATAAGGCCTGAAATGTAGTGGGAGGCGGGAGGATAGAGGATTTTATTAACCCCAGTATGCAACCGGTACTTATTTTATTGATTCTGAAAGGATGAAAGGCAAAGTCAACCTCGGTGGAATTTGAACACAGAACATAAAAATGGAGGAAATGTTGCTGAGAATTTTGTCTGGTGTGGTAGAGCCATCAACACACAAGACAAAATGGCAAATGATGATGACGATGACAATGATAATAATAATAATAATGTAGGAACTGAAAACAGAAACAAATCTCATATTAATAGTAAGAAACACCTTGGTAATGACCTAAAAAAAAAAACAACAATGGAGACAAAAACATAACAAGAACTTGTGACATAAATCCGCAGAGAACAGATGAGAATTGTTAGAACTACAAGGCACTGTTTATGGTAACTACAATGTCACACACACACACGCTGTGTTGTTGATTATCTCCAAATCGTCTCTGATTCATATAGTCTGTGATCAAAGTCATTCCAGCTGTGAACATCTTGATTATTTTCCGGGGGTATTAGTGTCCCCTGGACAATATCATTCAATGTGTGTTTGTGTGTGTTTGTTTTTTAAGATGGTAGGGTATAGTTTGAGGGAACACTGGGCACTATTTCTAGTAAGTTGAGCAATTACATAAAAACTTCCTCAATGGCTTACAACAAAATAGTTACCGTGTCTTATTTTCAACCCAGAAACTTAACTCACAAATAATCCATGCCGACTGGCTGTAATATAGATTTAATTAGTAGCTGCAACTCTATATTATCATAAAAAGAAAGCTGCTAGTTAATTAGTTGTGAGTATGTAAGTTTTACTAAAAGAAAGCAATTATTAAAGTCTACACTATTTAGATAATTCTTATAAATTCCAATTTCACTGTTTCCTTAAAACGCTGTCTCTCTTTCCATCTCTTTCTTTACTGCCTCTATTTCTATCAGTTTGTCCATTTCTCTATCCTCATAACTTTCTCTTTCACTTTTTTCCTCATTTAGTTTTATTTTTTTAATGTCTTTCTCCCTTTAGTCTTTTTCGTCTCTCTCTTTGTACCCTTTCTCCTCTTATTTAATTTAAAGCTGTTCTTCTTTACCCTGCACACTTGTTACTTTTTACCATTTTATCCTTTGCAACACTGTCTACCTGTCTGTCTGTCTTTCTCTCTCTCACCTTTATTCAGTTATTTTAATTAAACGTAAGTGACTACAAAATTTTTGAGATACTTTGAGAATATTTGTGAACATTCTTACACCCTATTTATATCAAAATTACTCGGAAATTTTTCATTACCAGTTCCATATATATATATTGGTAGATATGCACATGGCAACAGCTTCATACAAATATGAGATAACACCTGCAGAAAACAGTCTGGGAGTGATTCTGCTATGAACTGAAAACAGCTCAAGCAATGACAACTGTTTCACAGTGATGAGTTTACCATCACTTATGACTTTAACCTTTTTGTTACCATATTTCTGTTGAGATGCTCTGTGTTTCTTTCAATTAATTTTGAATATAATAAAGAATTTAGTAAAATAACTAAGTTATCATTCAACTAGTGTTAGGAACATAAATTGTGACCAAGATTTGGTGGAAGATTTTAATTCAAAACTTATGAAAACAAGACATTTGTACTCAGAGCTAGAGCCGGTTCCAGCCGGTTTGGTAACGAAAGGGTTAAACTGGAAGGGTTCTATCAAACTAACTAGCCAAGCTTACCCCTATCCTTATACCCTTTATCTTTCCTCCAATCACCCACCCACCTACTCATGGCAGGAAACAGTGTCTTCAGGACACGGTTAGTGATCATACATCTTTAGTATGTCCACAGTTGATTAGAATAATAATTAGTTGTTTTAATACAAGGAGTGAGACAACCCTGCCCACTAAATTAAATAGATTAAGAACCTCTCCTTGAAAAATGCATTTTTTTGAAAAGCTTTTTTCGGATTTTAGATGCTGGAGATTACAAATATGCAAAAAAAAATATCTTTTTAAAATTTCACCCCTTCCCCCCAATTTAAATTTTTGATTTTGTTTACTTTAAAATGAATTGACGAACATATGTAAATTAAAATTAAATATAGACAAAAACATTAAAATGAAAAGAATTTGCATTTTACTTGTGTTTGCCTTAAATAATAATTAAATGTAAATTAAATATACACCATTTTATGAGAAACAAACATTAATATTTAATAATTAATGTTATAAAGTTTAATAAGGGGTTCAAATTTCACCCCCTCCCCCAATTTTAAATTTTGAACTTTTTCATCCATTTATTTATCTGTCTATCTATTTATCCCTGTCCGTTTATTCATAAGATATATTTGTGAACTAAATGTGGCAGTCCTATAGAGGACGGTGTTACTGTTGTTTTTAGCGCCGGGAAGACACATCTATCTAATCTCTTTATACACATATCTATATGCTTATTGAATTTAAAATTTTGAAAATGTGCTTTCCTGCATATTCGGAGTTTGTCATCAAAAACACGGGGAAAAAAAAATAATT
>NC_068989.1:2932278-2946794 GCF_001194135.2 Octopus bimaculoides
GATTTCGACCGAGGACGGAAAGTGTCAAAGAAACTTTTAACTTTCGAGGAATTCGGTGAATGACCTTTGCTCTCATCTCCAGATTTACTTCGATGTCGACTGTCTTTTTTTCCCAAGAAATTTGTTTTACGTCCTGTGGATCCAGTACGATATCGGTATTCTCCATCAAGTTCAGATTCTGGCAAACCATTTTCAAGCAATGGCATAGCAAAAGCACTTAAATCCTGCAAAAAAAAAAAAAAAAATTTAGAATGAAATATATATTGATTAAAAGAACTTTATCACTTTTAACAATTTGAAATAAAAATACAATTAAAGCAAAACAAATATTAAATGTACCAAATTAAAGATGAAATATAAATCATACAATAAATAGATTATGTAGTTTTATCAGACACATACACATATACTGTTTTATAAGGGCAAAACATTTCACTTACAAACTTGTTTCAGAACTGTGTAGAGTCTATTGTGTATATGTGTGCGAATGTGTGTGTATCAGGGCTGTGGAGTTGGAGTCGGAAACAATTAAGGGGTAGCTGGAATCGGAGTCGGTAAAACTATACAAACTCCGACTCACAATATCTCTAATATTTAATTTAAACCAGTTTTAAGATATAGGCCTACACATAGTACAAGCATATACATATGCTTTATGAGATACGTAGACCACAATCACTTAATTACATAAAGAGGAATCAGAGTCAGAGGTGCTAATAGTAGAGGAGTTGGAGTCAAAGTTTTTTGTTTCGACTCCACAGCCCTGGTGTTTAGACATATATACACACACATATCATCATCATCATCATCATTGTTTAATGTCCACTTCTCCAAGCATGCTTCCATGAGTTGGAAGGAATATATTGAAGTAGGTTTTCTACAGCCTGGTGTCCTTTCTGTTTATGAGTAAGGTTATGTTTCCTGATGGCCAGACATGTTTTCATGGAAGATTGGAAATGAAGGACACAACTTGCATGACAATAATACCCACATACAACTATCATGTGATGTCAATAGCATGGGAAACATGTCAAATGATGATGAAGTTTTAACATATATATATACACACACACACACACATCTGATGGGCTTCCTTCAGTTTCCAGCAACCAAATTCCCTCACAAGGCTCTGGCTAGCCCAGGGCTATAGTAAAAGACACTTGCTCAAAACACTTGCACAGCAGGGATGAACCCAAAACCATGTGGTTGGGAAGCAAACTTCTTACCACATGGCCACACCTGCATCTATCTTTGTCTCTAAAGAAAAAGAAAAGAAAACAGAAAAATGGCTAATTGATAGTTTTAGATACAACTAAAAAGGTGTGACAGGTGTGATGGTCACAGCAGGGAACAGCTTTGGGATGAAGTTTACTCAATCCAGATTGACCAAGGACCAGACCAAGCAACAATAAAATATGCAAAGCCAAGACACTTTGTTCTTGAGAATTCTCAAATAGATTCATTAATGCAGAGTTGGATAGACGTCAAAATGAAGAAGAGAGGTTATCAATTTGGATCAAATTCCACAAGTTTGCCAAAATATTTTGATTTCGATACAATCTCTAGAAATGTACAGTGTGTGTGTAATTTGGTCAGTTGAAACTAGAACTGGCAACCACAAATACTTTTAGCTGCGTGGGATCTCCACGTTGGAACATTCCAGCATGGTAAACCTCATGAGCAGCATGGTTCCTACACAGAGGAACTGTTCATAGTTACCAGTTCTTTTTTCAGCCAACCTAATTAAATTGTTTGTGGTGACTGAATCTTTTTCTTTCGTTTGCTACTACAAACAATATCAGTGTACATATATGTATGTACGCGTGTATGTACGCATGTGTGTGTGTGTGTGTGTGTGTGTGTATCATTATTCAGTTTCATTTCAAGATTTCTTGCCAATAGAGAAAGAGTCGGTTTCTAACCCAGATCCAAGGATCCTTCATTGTAATTTCAACATCAACAACAGATTAATTTTGTTTGTATGTATGATGTATGTATGCATGCATGTATACGTGCAGATTTGTGTTTTGATTTGTTTTTTTGATGATGATGATGATGATGATAAAAATAAATAATAATAATAATTTCTACTAAGGTACAAGGCCTGAAACTTGGTGGGATGGGGCTAGATTACATTGACCCCATTGCATGACTGGTACTTAATTTATCAACCCAGAAAGGATGAAAGGCCAAGAGTACCTTGGCGGGATTTGAACTCAGAATGTAAAGAATAATAATAATAATGATAATAATAATAATAATAATAATAATAATAATAATAACAACCATTTTTTTCTACTCTAGGCACAAAGCCCCAAATTTTTGGTGAGGGGGCCAGTTGATTAGATCGACCCCAGTAAGCAACTCGTACTTAATTTATCGACCCCAAAAGGATGAAAGGCAAAGTCGACCTCAGTGGAATTTGGTAGGTCAGTTACATCAATCCCAGTGCTCAACTGGTATTGGCCTCGAAAGAATGAAAGACAAAGTCACCCCCAGTGGAATTTGAACTCAGAACATGAAGACGGATGAAATGCCACTAAGCATTTTGTCTGGCATGCTAACGATTCTGCCAGCTCGCTGCCTTGGAAGATCGGTAACTGTGTGTCACTTGTTTTCTATATATTGCACGCTGGAGTGAACTACTGCTATCTCTAGCGGACAAGTACTTTTACAAACAGTTACTCTACTATGAAAGTAAAAGATAAATGACTTTATATAAGTGAGACACACATGAAAGAATTATGATTAAGATGCTACTGTGAAGAGGAAGGAAAACAAAAATGAAGTCGGAGAAATATTTCTAGTGAAGATTTCCAAATCTTCCTTCTGCAAAGCTAATGTTTCTTTATCCCTATGTTAGAGAAAATTTTACAGAAAATGGTTTAGTTGCAGGAAGGGAAAAAAAAAAATTAAAAAAAGAGGCGGGTCAGCTTACAACAATTTACCAAAGAAGTGTGTGTGTGTGTGTGTGTGTGTACATATACTTCTGCAAACTTTTTAAGTAAACTGGTTGATCTACTTGAGAGATGTCAGCAAGCTAGATAAGTCAACATGAATAGGAGGAGTAGGAGGGGGAGGAAGAAGAAGAAGAAGAGGAGGAGGAGGAATATGAATCTAGATATGTTTTAAGAAGAGAGGGAGAGATAAGTGGAGAAATCGTAGAAAAGTAAATATTGGTTTGTATACAAACATATACACCCGTATGCACACATTCACATATACACACATAAATAAATAAATAAATAAATAAATATATATATGCACACACATATACACAATACCTTTATGTACATATAAAATGCACACACACACACATATGTAATATATGCTATGCACATATATATATATATATATATATATATATTATATTATACACACTCATATATTATATATATGTATACACAGATGCAAATGTATGCTTACAACTGAATAAAGGGGCACACAATAGAATTTATGTACATTTGCATACACCACCAACCACACACACATATTTACTTCACTGATAACAAGTACTTTGAAACAATAAAAGAAGTTCTTATGTTGCAGAGAATTCCTGAGAATCCTTGACCGATATTTAGTAAGGACTTTAGATTGTAAACTGTTTCTTAATGGAACGACAACAGGGTGACTACTGGATTAGATAGTAGTAGTAGTAGTAGTAGTAGTAGTGGTGGTGGTGGTGGTGGTGGTAGTGGTGGTAGAAGTAGTGGTGGTGGTAGTGGGTTACTGTAGTTGTGTTGCTGGAGGTAGTATTACTTAGGGGAAGAGTTTCCATTTGTGCTTTATAGCCTGGGGGGACTGTCATGCTCGAAGCAGTGTGGGGGGTGTATTACACCATGCCAGAGTTAGTGGCATGGTGTAATAACGATAGTGGTGGGGGTGGCGGTGATGGTGGTGCTGCTGTGCAGGGGTGTGTGATGGTTAATAGCAACATGGGTTGTTATTACTGCTGTTGTTGTGCTGCAGTTCATCTCTGAAAGTGATGATCTGGAAACCTATAATCAGAGACATTCCAACCGCGACCATCCTGTCTTGGTCTCAGGCATAGTGTATCAAGGACTCCATTTGTGAATGTTGGCGTTTGTGGTGCCGGGAGGGAATCTAGTGTTGGTTGTAGTACTTCTTGCAGATGATTATGGTGGTAGTTAGACTATGAAATCTACAGGTAATAATTGATTCAACACAGAAGGGAAGGTGCTGTGTGTGTGTGTGTGTGTGTGTGTGTGTGTGTGTGTGTGTGTGTGTGTGTGTGTGTGTGTGTGTGAGAGAGAGAGAGAGAGAGAGAGAGAGAGAGAGAGAGAGAGAGAGAGAGAGAGGAGAATGGCAAAGGAGAAAAAAATAGATAGACAGATAGACAGAGAGGGAGAGAAAGCTGGGGATGGAAGGGGGGTTGAAGAAAGCCGTCAATATTGAAAATGTGTTCTAATTTGAAATGGTTAAAACCCAAGGGGGTTGTGTGTAGAATAAATGGGTTAAGGTACCTGTGGTTTAGAGATTATTTCTGGTCGGCTCAGTCAGTTGGATTTCAGCCTTGAATTGATTAATGGGGTGGGTCATCTCTCAAAATCATGTCATTCTTTTGTTTCTTTCTAATTTTGGCACAAGACCAAGTATTTGACTGGTACTTTAATTTATCAACCATGAAAGGATAAAAGGCAAAGTGTACCCTAGTGGGATTTGAACTCAGAATGTAAAGAGCCAGAAGAGATGCTATGTG
Organism: Octopus bimaculoides; assembly: GCF_001194135.2. NCBI lineage: Eukaryota > Metazoa > Mollusca > Cephalopoda > Octopoda > Octopodidae > Octopus > Octopus bimaculoides. The sequence continues at coordinate 2,936,999 of NC_068989.1, forward strand.
CTAACAATTCAGCCATCTTCTCCTCCTCCGCATTATTTAACATCCATTCTCCATACTGGGATGAGTTGGACAGTTTAATAGGTGCTGGGAAGCCAGAGACCTGAATCAAGCTCCAATTGTCCATATTTGGCATAGTTTCTAAGGCTGGATGCCCTTCCTAATGCCAACCACTTTGTAGAATGTGGACTGGGTGTTTTTTATTTCTTATTTGGCACCAGCACACGTGCTTTTTACATAGCACTAGCAGTGGTGCTTTTTACGTGACACCAGCGAGGTCGCCTGCTAATTTGCAAGACAAAGACCTCTCAGCTGAGAGAGGGAGTGGAACCAATGGAATGATTATTATTATTATTATTATAATTCAGGTCACTGCTTGGAATCGAACTCGGAATCTTGGGGTTAGTAGCCTGCGCTCTTAACCACTACGCCATATGCCCGTAGTGGTTAAGAGCGTGATTACTAACCCCAAGATTCTGAGTTTGATTCCAAGCAGTGACCTGAATAATAATAATAATAATAATAATAATAACAACAACAACATCAAAAAATACCTTAGGAATGAGAACGCAGGTTCGAAAATTCCCCAAGACACCTGATGAGGGCTGGAGGGTATATCAGCCGAAACGTTGTGTTAACAACAAACAAGATGAGGACAAATATCCATCAAATGTAAATAATGTTCCAGCAATAATGTTTGCTAAATTTGTCCACGGAAGAACATGGATGACTGAATTACACCTTGTAATATTACTCGTACTCTTTATCTAATCAAGTGAATGTCTATGTCAACGGTTCTCAACTGTCGATCCCTGAGCTGCACGTGGCCCTCAAACATCCTTCTGGCAGCCCCTGAGGGTCTTTCCTCAATAAATATAATAAATTTTTCTTTAATTGCCCTGCGTTTTATTTTCTTGTGGCGTGCACCCCCATCCTCCGAAAATCCAAGTTATGGATCTGGTCTGGATATCAGAAAGGTTGAGAACCACAGGTCTGTGTAGTTGCTCAACCTGCTGGAAATAGCAGCAATGTTCTCATCCCACTCTATCATCTTTGAAGAAGGCATGTCGGATAAGCTCATCTTGGATTCTACGCACATAGGAATCCAAGGTCAAAGGTCGGAATGCTTTCGATCATCGGTCTGTTTTTATCAAGAATGACCTGAGGCTAAAGAATCCATTACTAAATTTGTAACAAGGCAGGTTTACCAGGGCTTGCAATAGAGTTTGTTAACCACCGCTGCAGCTGCTGTCACCACTGCTGTTGTTTCCGCTGCTGCCACCACCACCTCCTCCTCCCGAAAAGGGTCATGAACATTGCCCTTTGTCCACTAATTAAGCAATCAAAAAACTAAAATTGTCAGTTCCTCAGATTGCATGAAACATATTTTGCTATTCTTAACTCGAAGGATTGTCGCTTATTTCTGACACTAGAATGTCATCACTGAATGCTTTCCTGTCTTACGTAATGGGCCAAGTAAGAGTGGTGTAACCTATGGTTTACTGGACTTCCTGGCCACTGACTGCAGACAGTAAAACCACAGAGACAAGCTGAGGTGTCTGTAAAACACAACAGACCAGTGAAGGAATTGAAACTGGCCTCGCAGATTCCCAGCTCTGCCAAGAACCTACTGCCACATTACAGCACTTACCTTGCACTTTATATACCACAGAACCTCCCAGAACTAGACACCCGTATCTAAGCCTTGTCCAAGCCTAATTAGGTTAACTGTGGATAGAACCAGACAATACTAAAGTGACCCTCACTCACTATGAGTCCATAAACACTTTCCACCTTACGAGAATGAAGGCCAACTCAGAATAACAAGACTACGATGTACAAAATTCATAATCGAGCATAACGTGTGTGTATTCCGAAACATAACATACATGTCTTATATATAGATTAAGAGATAAAAAGAAGAAGAAAATAGATCAGCAAATATAAAAGAGCAGGGAAGAAAAAGCAGGTGTTGCTTGTTGAATATTCTGCAGAATATCCTAACAGCTCAGACATCAGTGAAAGCACAAATAGTGCAGAGAAATAATAACTAGGAATGCACTATGGACATTAGTTTAGTCTTTCTTTTGGAGGTGGGAGATGAGGGGGGGGTTAAGTGGTAGCAATCTGTTTTTATATTTCGGTTTTTCCATTCCTCTTTTTCTGCTGTTGTTGTCATTGTTATTGTAGTTGCTGTTATTGTTTGATAGATCTGGTGCATAAGCCTCACCGCGAATGAGGCGTGGGGGGGGAGGGGGGAAACTGAGAGTCAGCCGCAAAAATAGTTGGTATACAGAATGAAATGTACAAAGTAATATTAGTACTAATACTAATACTGTGCTATTTGTTATTACAAGGAATTGGCATATTATCATCATCGTACAGAGCGTTCATTGTGTTTCTGTTCAAGAAATTTCAAGCTATTCACCACCGCCAACACCAGCACCACCGCCGCCGCCACCACCACCACTACCACCACCAAGCCTAAGTAAAACTGGAAAACCATTCTATTGGTTATCATTAATGGACTTGTCATGTGTATATAAGTGTGTGTATATGCATAAAAACTCTGAGCAGTGATGAAAGAAAGCCTCAGTTTCAAAGATATATGTTATTCTTCAAGAACAAATTTATAGATAGTGACTTCGAAGTCTGATGATAGCTTAGCTGGCTGAAACTTTGAAGTCACTGTTTATAATATCCCTGTTTTGAGTTCAATATTTCCTGTTTGCATTGTCAAACAGATATGTATATCATCGTCATCATCATCATCATCCAAAGTCAGTTGTCCATGTTGGCATGGGTTGGATGGTGCGACCAGAGCTGGCGGAAAGCTGGGCAGCTGCACCAGACTCCATCGTCTGTTGAGGCATGGTCTCTAATGCCAACCACTTTACAGAGTGTGCTAGGTGCTCTTATGTGGCACTGCAGAGGTGCTTTTACATGTTACCACATGGAGGCTTCTATGTGGCACTGCACGGGCGCTTTTACATGGCACCACCACAACTGCTTTACACTACCAGAAGGATCAGTCATAACACTTCTGCTGCGGGGTACGGGTCTTCTTGAGAATGACCAGATGCCAGGTCTCTTGGTCCTTCGTCATCTTGCTTGAAAGGTTCAGCTTCCTGAAATTGTTCTTCAATACTCCATCCTCCCCCCCCCCTCCACACACACACAGTAGATTGGGTAACAATCCAAGCTGTGTCCCCTTGAAGTATATGTGTTTATTCCACTCCTCCTTACCTTGGGAAACAGATGAGGGTTGAAGACAGGGAGGGCATCTGGCCTTAGAAACTCTGCCTCGGCAAATTCGGTCCAACCCATGCAAGCATGTTAAAGTGGATTTTAAGTGATGGTGACAACAATGACGATGATTCTTTTATTCTTTTATTTTCTTTTACTTGTTTCAGTCATTTAACTGCAGCCATGCTGGAGCACCGCCTTTAGTCGAATCAAATCGACCCCGGGACTTATTCTTTGGAAGCCTAGTACTTATTCTATCGGTCTCTTTTTGCTGAACCTCTAAGTTACAGGGACCTAAACATACCAGCATCGGTTGTCAAGTGCTGTTGGGGGAACAAACAGATACACAACATATATATATACATATATACGACGGGCTTCTTTCAGTTTCCGTCTACCAAATCCACTCACAAGGCTTTGGTCAGCCCGAGGCTATAGTAGAAGACACTTGCCCAAGGTGCCACACAGTGGGACTGAACCCGGAACCATGTGGTAGGTAAGCAACCTACTTACCACACAGCCACTGGGACTGGATGAAAATTTAGGTGCTTTCCTTTTCTTGTTTGTAGACAAGAATCCTGAAGACACTATTATATCCTGTTTTCTTAAGCCAAATGATTACTTTTATCAATGAGGAAATAAGGAAACCTTTCTTTTTTTTTTAATTCATAAATGTAAACAATTGTGTTTTCAAGAACTCAAAAAACACAGGACAGAACACATCAGACCAAAAGAGCCGTTGTTTATAGAGAATTATATTTTATTTAGTTTTCAGTGTTGCTCATTCAGTTTCCGTGTATGGCATAGAATTAACACTTCCCTAACAAATAATTATGTGACAGGGGTGGGTCGTGGAGGTGGGGGTGGAGCCAAGATATCTTGAACAACAAAGAGAGAGAGAGAGAGATTAAAGATAGATATTGTGTCTTTTACTTGTTTCAGTCATTAGACTGTGGCCATGCTGGGGCATCACCTTGAACAATTTTAGTCGAACAAATTGACCCTCAGTACATATTTTTATTATTTTAAGCCTGATACTTATACTAGAGGCCACTTTTTAGGTTATGGGGACATAAACACACCAACACCGATTGTCAAGCAGTGGTGGGGGAAAAACACACGGAAGCGAGATGGCTGAGTTCCTTTTGAGCACTGGGGCCTCACATATTCCTTTCTCTCAGATTCACACACTTATTGCAGCGGTCGTTCAGTTTTTCCAAGCCCTGTAAAAGAACTCGGAAGGTTGGGCCACCAACCAGGCCTTCCGCGACACCCTTAAAGCCAGGAACTTTTCATCGCCCCCTCGGATATATGTGTGTTTACTTTTACACGTATACATTCTTATTTTGCTTTACCTCTTTCCACCCCACAACCCTTATATTCTTCAAACTTCTGTTCCTAGCATTACCATTATTAAACATTTAAAACGTTCTCTTTCCAACAGAGGGCACTTCACTCATAACATCAGTCTACTTATCTCCCAATGGCTTACAAACTTACCAGAATCTGCAAACTTAAATAAACACTTAGTTTCTGATGATAACAATCACCAGTTACCATGGATACTGGTTTTCATTGTGTGTATGTGTGTGATCGTTGCCAGTGCCACCTGACTGGCTCCCGTGCCGATGGCATGTAAAAAGTACCATTCAAGCATGGTCAATGCCAGTACCACCTGACCGGCCCTTGCGCCAGTGGCACATAAAATGCACCCACTACACTCTTGGAGTGGTTGGCGTCAGGAAGAGCATCCAGCTGTAGAAACTTTGCCAGATCAGATTGGAGTGTGGTGCAGCCTTCTGGCTTGCCAGCCCTCAGTCAAACCGTCCAACCCATGCCAGCAAGGAAAGCAGACATTAAACGCCAATGATGATGATGATGATGATGTGTATGTGTGTGTTTATGCATTTAATCATCAAATGAAGATGTGATATTTTCCATTCTTGTTCATGTTGTTCTATACTTTGGCGTTTTTGAAACTCTACCAAGCGATATTTGGATTTGCATATCATACACAAGGAATTACCTTGGATGTTAATTCTATTTGAATTTATTGGTATCTGATTGTTTGATGTTGTTAACCAGTTCCACTTAACTACTGAGTGCTTTCTTAATATATGCCTAGGTTTACTAATTCCTTTTATCTATTATACATATATGTGTGTGTGTATATATATATATATATATATATATATATATATATATATATATATATATATATATATATATATATAAATACACACACACATATATATATGAAGACAGTTGCCCAGGGTGCTATGCAGTCAGATTGAACCCAATACCATGTGGTTGGGAAGCATACTTCTTACCACACAGCCACACCAACACCTTCAACATAAATATTAAATAGAATTAGCAAGAGACAGTTTCAGATAAGTGACCAAACTTTTAAATTACAAGCACCATCCATCAAATGGGCTTCTGTATAGTTTCCACTTACCCAGTTTCACTTACAAGGTTTGGGTCAGCAGAAACTCTCACAAAAAAAATACACTTGCCTTTAAATACTCTGCAGCGGAACTGAACCCAGGTTCTCGTGGTTGCAAAACAAACTGCTTAACCACTCAGCTACATGTGTGTCCACCGAAAGCATTCTATAAGAAGGGTGAATGGGAACATTAGTATGGTGCTGAGATTTAATGAAACTAATCAGACAATTGTGATATAAATGTCAGATTGAATGACATCTGAAGTGTATACTTTCTATTGGAGATGGGCTTGAGTTTCTTTGTTTTAGGGGTAGGTGACAAACGAACCCCAAACGCTGACCTCCCACCTGTCTCTCCAACGAGGAATACTTAGGTCTAAGCTTTGACATTGGAGTAGTAGGACGGGTGGGGGATGGGGAGATACCTTGATACAGCAGTTCTTTTGTTCTTTGTTATGCACCTGTGTGTGTGTGTGTGTGTGTGTGTGTGTGTGTGTGTGTAGTGCAGACAGTATATTGGTTCAACCCTTAATCAGAGCAAAACATTTAACCAAGCATGAAGAAAACAAATCAAAAGGAAAACAAAAGGTAATGAAATGATGGTTACCACCACCACCACCACCACCACCACCATAATGAGAGTATTGTCTTTTTTTTTTCTTTAAGTAAAACAGTGAAATGATATCAGCGATGGTAAGAACAACAAGGCCATTGTTATTGACTGGTCTCCTAATTTGCACAAGTGAGGTATACATGGATATACATATGTATGTATGTATGTATGTATGTATGTGTGTGTGTGTGTGTGTGTGTGTGTGTGTTTATGTGTGTGTGTGTGTATGTGTGTGTAAGTACAAGTCAATTCTGATCCATTAGATTAATTTTTTTAAGTGTCAAAGTTGGTTTCTGTCGTTGTTGCTGGTTTCTGAAATTTTAAACTGAGGAATGACTGACACCCGGTCACCTCTGACAAGGATGGTCCCTGTCCGACATGACCAACAGGACTGCCTGCTCGTGAAATTTAATGAGGAAGGGGCTGAGTACTCCAGAGACACGTATGCCCTTAACATAGTTCTCATGGAGATTCAGAGTGACACAGAATGTGACATGGCTGGCCCTTTGAAATCCAGGTAGAACTGGTTTTTGCCAGCTGAGTGGACTAGAGCAACATGGAATTAAGTGTCTTGCTCAAGGACACAATGTACTGTTGAGTATTGAACCCAGGACCTTAAGATCATCAGCCAAATATGTTAACCACTAAGCCACAGGCCTTTACTAAACTGGGGCTTAGAGACCATGATGAAATTGTTGTCTCATTATCATAATTGTTTAACCCAAAGTTAGCCAGGATCAATGGCATTCCAGGCATGACCATTCCATCTGAACCTTTTTTTCGGGCTTAAACTATCTTGGACTATTTTGGCACAAGGCCAGCAAGTTCAGGGTGTGAGGGTAAATCAATTTACATCAACCCCCAGTACATGAGTGGTATTCATTTTACTGACCCTGAAAGGATCAAAGGCTAAGTCAACCCTGGTAGCATTTGAACCCAGCATGTAAGGTCAGAAGAAATACTGCTGAGCATTTTGCCTGGCATCATAATGATTCTGCCAGCTTGTTGCTTTATATCTTGGACTACATTACCAAATGTATGTCTCCTTCGTTTTTAAGAGAGTAAGAGGTTATTTTGAGGATGATTTAGTAGCTATTTCTAGCAAGTCGAATGGTAATGTAAAGGCTCTCTGACTGATTCGGTTTTGATTATTGGTGTTGCAAATGTTATTGAGAACTTTTTGTTTTTGCTGTTTAACCCCTGGTCAGAAGTGACTCAGCACATGTATGATCGATGGTATTCCAATGAACAGCTCTTTTTTTTTATTATTCAGTCACAGTATATCTAGGACTACATTATCCAATGTGAGAAGAACTCAAAGGCAAAATACATGTTTAAACCCTGCCTTACACTGTGTAATTCTTCTTGCTTTCATTTAATGTTTGAATTGTCAGAGTAAATAATAAATGCATCTATTTTATGTGTCTGCATGTTACTTGTACAGAAATATATTACAGTGTATTGACATTGAGGAAGACGAGGGAGGGATAAGAGCAGTGCCACAGGTTTTCCAATCAAAATTCCAATCATTCATATCTTTCAATAAATATGTAAACACAAAAGACCTGACATTGTCATCAGAGATTGAAAACAAGAGGACCTATTCTGTTATGTGGAAGACTGAGATGTACATCTTGTGCAAAGTTAGCAAAAGAGGTGACTTTCATTTATCTGAAAACCTGCAATTTCTGTGGTAATAATCATTGGTTTCTGATATATAGGCACAAGGCCAGAAATCTTGGAAGAAGAATGGGTTACAGCAACCTCAGAATCTGATATATGCACATGGCTATCATGGAGTAAAGAACAATTGGTTATAACAACCTCAGAACTTTACATGGGCACAAGGCCAGAAATCTTGGAAGAACAGTGAGTTACAGCAATCTCAGAACCTGATATATGCACAAGGCCATCATGGAATAAAGAATAATTGGTTATAGCAGCCTCGGAACTTAACATGGGCACAAGGCCAGAAGTCTTGGAAGAAAGAACATTTGGCTTTAGCAACCTCAGAATCTCAAAACTAATTCTTTCATCAATCCAAGGAAGCATGAAAATGCAAAATCAGCCCCTCGATAATATTTGGAACCAAAACATTAAGGGATGCTTCTAAATACTGGTTTCAAATTTTGGCACAAGACTAGTATTTTAAGGGGTGGAGGTAAGTCAATTTACATCGATCCTAATGTTCAACTGGTAATTATTTTATCAAGATGAAAAGTGAATTTGACCATGGCAGAATTTGTTCTCAGAACTCAAAGACAAACAAAATGCTGCAAAGCATTTTGTCCAGCATGCTCATGATTCTGCCAACCTCTCACCGTAGATGCTTCTAAATATTGCAAGGCATCTTCTCTGACTTCTGTGGCCGAGTTCCTTTCGAGCGTTGGGGCCTCACGGAGGCAATGATCAAGAATTTTGGCATTGTGTCGTGCTTGAGAAGAAGACCCATCAAGCTGAGCAAAATCACAGTTGTGGCAGATACCAGTGACATGCAAATGGCACCCATTACATTCTAGGAGTGGTTGGCGTTAGGAAGGGCATCCAGCTGTAGAAAACCATTCCAAATCAGACTAGATCCTGGCGCAGCCTTCCAGTGTGCCAGCCTGGTCAAACCGTCCAACCCATGCCAGCATGGACAACGGATGTTAAATGATGATGACGATGATGATGATGATATACCACTGTGTCAATAACAATTGATTTCTAGCACTGACTGAAAGACCTGGCAGAATTATCATTGGATAGAATGCTTTGTAGCATTTCTTCCAGGTTTATGTTTTGAGTTCAAAAGATGATGTATGGTGCTGGCAGAATCGTTAAGTGTTGGAAAAACACCTTGCAGCATTTCTAACAGGCATTCGACTTCCTCTATTCAAATCCTTCTGTAGTTGATAAAATAAACAGCCAAGTACCAGGATCAATGGTACTGACAGAGCCCCTCCCCTCAACATTACTAGACTTGCATGTACCTAAATCAGAAACAATTATTTGTGGTTGTGTGAATGTATAGCTGTGTATCTATTTCTGCACAAGTGCTTCTAGACGGGGCAAGGCTGAGCTAGCAGCCAATATGCACAAATCACCTAAACACACATATAATTGAATACACACACACACATATTCGTCCATAAACACACAGACATATATATATATATACACACACAAGCCACAAACAACTACTACCTTGATACAAGCCTGACGTGGATATGTCATTTCCATGTCCTACGGGACTTCATAACCTACACTGCAGCACATAGTATATATATATATGTGTGTGTGCATATACATTCTAGGACAATAGTGGAAGTAAGGGGGTGGTCAGCAGAGGAGTGGGAGGAGGAAGAGGAATGAAGTCTGATGAGAGATGGTTACTAGAAATGGCAGCCGTGTTTTATCGTTTTTTCTTCTGTTTTTTTTTTCAGTAGAAACTGTATCTTTAAATAGGGTTAATCTAAATTAGTTTGAGATCACCACGACCGGGATAATGC
>NC_068989.1:2947913-2952647 GCF_001194135.2 Octopus bimaculoides
AAGAGAAAGAAAGAAAGAGAGAGAGAGAGAAAGAAAGAAAGAGAGAGAGAGAGAAAGAAAGAAAGAAAGAAAATATGAAGAAGGTGAAGGCTATATTGTTATGTGAATTGATGAAATAGGTGGGATGTTGCTGATGTTGTAGACCAAGGTCATCTCTGACAGCCAAATTCTTCAATAGTTTGGAACTTGTTCGTTTTAGAGTTGATTTGGCCAGAGGCATTATTAAAGTCGTAACCGACCGTATTTTTTTCAGTTTATGTGTGTTTCTTTTCAGGTTGTTCGGGTGTAACTTTTCCTTTATTGTTTTCGAAAGACAGTAGTAAGTGATTTTTGAAGGTAACTTTAGCTTCTATTTCTAGCGAGTCAAAGCGATGAGTGTTTGGCGGCGCGATGTCTTTTGAGGGACGAAAGTAGCGACGGGAAAGAAGGAGAATGGGGAGGGGAAGAAATAAGGAGAGAGAGAGAGAGAGAGAGAGAGAGAGTAATGTCGTCATCATCATCATCATCATCATCAAACCAGCCAGCCAAACAACGAAGTAAAGATACGTGCGCGAGTTCGCGTATAAAATGTGTGTGTATGGGTGTATGTGTGTCTGAGTATGTGTACACGTCCTTCACAGAAATACACATACACTGTGTGTGTGTTGACCAGGCAAAGAATTAGAGTAGTGTGTTGAGAGAAAAGGGGAGAGAAAGAAAGAGATACAGAGTGAGTGGGTGAGAGAGAGAGAGATGCCATAAAAAGAGATTAGGATGAAGGAGTAGGTGGGAAATAGCATAAGAGGCGTATGGAAGTAAATGAGAACGAAAGAGGAGAGAAGGGAAAGAGATTGTGGCATAAATAGAGAGAGAGAGAGAGAGAGAGAGAGAGACTTACATCAGTAAAGAAGTAGGGAAACAGTGTGACACAGATACAGAAATAAAAGAGAAAGTTCCTAAAGGGAGTTAGAGAGAAGCTAGAACAGAAGAGAGAGTGAGAGTAAATAGAAAGCGTAAATGAAAGAAAGACAGAGAGAGAGAGAGAGAGAGAGAGAAAGAGTCATAGAGATAGAGTAAGAACAATGAGTTACAGAAAATGACCGTTGATATATATACAGAGCTAAAAAAAAGAGGAGGATAGAGGGAACAAGTGCTTAAATATAGAATCTATGGAGCCCAAGCAGGGACAGTCTTGACCGTGAGGTTAAGACGAAGTGAAGAACTAAAAGATGGAAGTGAGAAACAGAAAAGATAAAAGATATGATAGAAAAGAAGTGAAAATAAGTTGACATGAAAAAGAAAAGGTAGTAAAGCGGTAAATGTGAGATGGAGAGAAACGTAAAGAGGCGAACGTTAGAGTGAACACAACACTTGACATGGAATGCAAAGGTGTAAATAAATAATAAGTGGAAGGAACTCATTAATCCAGTTCCAATTTGCAAAGATTACGATTTAAATTTCCCCATTTTAAACTTAATGTCTGTTTCCATAAAGTTGTTTTTGTTATACATGTTGTTAATGGTGTTTTGTAGTCCTAAATCATCCCTACTGTCAAAGACGGTCCAACTATGACAGACCAACCCGTCATTTTGTATAACTATTATCCGAGTGTGTCATTGGAGGGATGTTTACTGCTATTTCTAACATGTCGAGGGACCGTACAAAACCTTTTTTGTTCGCTCGAAGTTTTTTTTTTAAAGTTGTTTAACCCTAGACCAGCGAATCACGCAGACCTCAAATCAAAGACATTCTAACTGTGACCATATCGTCTTCTTTTTACGGACACAGTATATCCAAGACTACATTATCCGACGTTTCACCATTTCCTTTTTAAAAGCAACAAGATGTAAAATGAGGGAGAAATGGTTGGCATTTTTAGCAAGTCGAGTGACCATGCCAGGCTCCCCTGTACGCTAAGAAGTTTTTTTTTTTTTTTTTACTTTTACATTTCTTGGCAGCATCAAGGGTTTCATGTTTTAACATTTCCAAGCAGTAATTTATTGTAAAATAATACAATATTTTCAAGGCTGTAAAGAACTCCAAAGATTTTAGTTAATGTTTCTTCCAGAGTGCTACCGACATCGATTCGATTTTCATTCTTTCTTGAACTTTTCTCTCTAATCTGTGAAAATGATCAAAATTAATATTTTCTGTTTAAATTTTATTCTACATTTCATAACAGGATGTTTAGAAGATAGTTTTAAGAGTCTGTTGGTAAGTGATTCGGCATGAATTTAGTCTCGCGGGTGCCAGATTAAAGAGTTTTTATTGCATAGTGAGAAAGGAAAACAGAAAAACAAAAAACCATTAAAGATGATCTGTGACATTGAATTACAAAGGGAAGAACTCTGAAGACGGATAGATGAGTGAAGTTTCCCATCCCACTATCAAAGAAATACCGAGACGAAAAGAAAGTATGGAAGCAGAAACGTGGTAAAAAAAGTGTCTGTGACATAGGCGCACTGTAAAGAGGTCAAGTTGAGATAGAAAAAGATTAGAACGAATTAAAAGACTTGTTTAGTTACCCAGATCAGCCTTAGTTGAGCAGACAGACACCTATGATCTCAAGCAGAGGTTCTCAACCATTTTCTTCTTTTTTACCTATGGACCTCTTCTGATTCCTAATTTATTCGGGCGGACCCTCATTAATGCCATTCGTTGTTTAAAAAAATCCTATATTTTTAGAATTAAATATTAGGAATTGTATTTTAAAAAGTTAAAATATTTTGTGTAAAACCAATTTATTGGACATAAATTTTAACAACAAAATCTTATATGGACCCCCTCAAGGGTCATAATTAACGACCCTGGGTGAGAACTGCCTGAAGCAGGACCATCTTGACTTTACGTATGATGTGTCCTTCCTTTTTTTAAGATGATACAGCGTGGATTGAAGGAGTCTGGTTCCTGTTTCTAGAGTAGAGGCACCGTTGCTGGCAAGATTAGAGATCTCGTGAATACTGTGGAATCGTTGAGTTAGAAAAATTGTTGACATTACAAAGAGAACAGGATTTAAAAAAGAAAAAGAAAAACAGTGACACAGAAAACGAGTGACTAAGAAAAACGGTAAAGATAAGAGTAACATTGAATACGTAGAGGGGATGAGTGGAGCTAGAGTTAATATGATCAGCAAACTAGAGTGACGGAGTTTAAAAAAAGAAAAGGTTACTAAAAATGGAATGGAGTTTGAAAATCCTTACTTGCATAGGTGACTAAGCACTTTGAAACTTACAAATTGAAACGTTGACAAAATTTTAGTAGATATACATTTTTGAGTAACATATATACATACATGATGTATGTATATATGTATACATGATAAAAATAGATACATATATCATCGCGTGTTATAACTTGTTTGACATAGTATTTTGGCAATGTGTCCCTGATTTTCAGATTGCCATGAGGTCGTCATTTAAACTAAGCTATATGCCATTCTGTTATGTTTGTAGTAAGAAAATAACATTTATTTCTCTATTATGTGGCTGAGTAGATAGTGATTTTTAACCAAATGGTTATCAATCGATGGAAATTATAGACCTGTGGCCAGTGCCGTCTTCAGTATGGGCACACGGGGATATTACCTGAGGGTTTAGGGGTCCAATTCTAATTCATGTATGTTGTGGTTTGCTGTCAATAAATAAATACAAAAGGGTCTACAGAAGTGGTTCTCAACCTGGGTCCATCTGATCCTTAGGGGTCTATATGTAATTTTGCTGTTAAAATTTATCTGTAATATACAAAATATTTTAACAAGTTTCTTTTTATCCAATTCCTAATGATATTTAATCATTAAAATGGTTAAGAGGATCCATCCGAATAAGATAGGAATCAAACGTTCTTCAACAGATCTTCAAACGATGGCCATTCTCACAAATCACATTTGGCGTTGTGTCTTCGCGACGTTCTTGCAAAATATCATTATGGTAGAGCAAGAAATGGGGTGATTGACAAAGAGGGCGTGAAAGCTAGCGATGGTTTGAAAGAGAAGTTGAGCAAAAGTAAGTGATGGTGTGAGCCAAAGTTGGTTCCAATGATGGTGTGAGGGAGAAGAGAATAGGTACCGCAGATTCGGCGAATGGGAAGAAGAAAAACAAGGGATAAGGTGTGACATGGAGATTTGGGTAAATTGAGAGAAAAGAGCAGAGATAAAGAAGGAACGGTTAAACGAGATAGAAAAGGATGAAGAAAAGAAAATAGATGAAGAAACGATAAGAGTTAGTCAACAGGTGGTGGTGGTGGTGGTGGTTATATTCAGATGTAAGCCCTGATTCGAGCAGACCTGTGGTAAAAAGCGTCCCGACCGTGACTATCTCATTTTTTTTAAAAACAGTATACATAACACTCCATTATCCAAAGTGTCTTCTCATTTCTTTTGGTTGCTATTTCTAACAGATCGAGCAGCCGACCATAGATTATTTCGTTGATTCGAGCAAAAGATAGAGTCTGAGAGAGAGAGAGAGAGAGAGAGAGAGAGAGAAGAGAATTAGTATCAGAGAAAGTGACAAGTAAAGGTTTACGAAAGAGATAGGATAGAAAAACGAGAGAGAGAGAGAGAGAGAGGATTGAACTTGCCGAGAAATCTTATCTATATCAAAGTAACGTAAAGAGTGATACAAGCCATCAAAGCACCGTCTCAATAAAGAGAATGATTTAACTGTTTTCTTTCAATATTAATTCGTTACAGCGCCGGACAAAATGCTTCGCGGCATTTCGTCCGTCTTTATGGTCTGAGTTCAAATTCCGCCGAGGTTG
>NC_068989.1:2952964-2956948 GCF_001194135.2 Octopus bimaculoides
TTCTACGTTTATAGAAATATATAGAACTGGAGTGAAAGTAGACCAAATAGAAAAATGAAAGAACCGAATTACCGAGAAAGAGAGAAAAGAGGAGAATCAAGAAAACTACGCGAGTTTGAAACAGAAAGAGAAATAAAAATAACCCATGACTATACATACGAGAATAGAAAAAAAGCCTATGTGAGGACCACACACACACACACATATGTATGTATGCGCGTATATATGTGTGTGTGTGTGTGTGTGTGTGTGTGCGTGCGCGCGTATGTAAGGTGATACAGGGGAGGGAGAGGGGTGGAGTGAATGTGTAAATGCTGAATGAGTGTTAAGTGAGGTACTCAATCGAACTTACTGGTGAGGATCCCCTTCCATAGCGCTGGAAATGTGATGGTTCCTGTAAACATCCACACAGAATATCGTGTACCTGAGACAAGCACTGGTTTAACTTCTTCATCAGAACACTAAACATTAAGATTTAAGAATCGAATTGTTCTGATAGTTCTTCCTTTTCGTGACTGTCCCTTCCTTCCTCTCTCTCTTTCGTCGTTTCTTTATCCTCAATGAACTAACTTTCTTTCACGTCCTTTATATATAAATCCAGCTTCCCCCACTCTATCCTTCACACAGTTTGTTTTTTCCTTCTCTTCTGTTCTTGCTGGGGTTTTTTTTCTTTCAGTTTTATCCGTTTTCGTTTCTTTTCATCTGTCTTTTTCTCTTTATTTGTTTGTCTTTCTTCATTTCTTCTATTTCACTTCGTCCGTCCCGTCTGTCTTTCTTCCTTCCTATCACTTCTCTGATTTCTTTCCCATCGGTTTTCTTTCCATTTATACTTTTCCCTCCACTACCGTCCGTCTTGGCTGGTGACGATAATTACGCACGTCTGCGTGCGTGTGTGTATAAAGAGAGAAAAACGATGACAATACTAAAGTTGCTATGCTATGATATACACCATTTACTCATGTAGATCAATGAAATTAGTTGATATTACATTACAAAATATCGCCAGTAAAAACACAGAGGTTAGATACAAGTGTGTAGTAATAAGGAGGCTTTTGTGCTTTGCTTTGGCATACGGTTGATGTGGTAATAACTGTTGCTCGTGCTGCTGTCGCTCCTGTTTCTGGCTAATTGTACAACACATGGAGATTTTGAGGTAAATATTTACAATTTCTGATGTTGCAGAGTTTAAAACACGTGATGGGCGATGTTCAAGTGTTGAGACTACATAACTTTGTTCGTGTGTGTGTGTGTGTGTCTAAATTTATGTTAAATGTATATTCTTTTATTCTTTTACTAGTTTCAGTTAGTGGGTTTGCGGCTAAGCTAGAGCACTTGCTACGTATCGACTCCTGTAATTATTTCAGGTTGCTTCTTGTCTCATTGATCTTTATTTATCGAACTGCTAAGTTAGGGCATAAAAAGGCGGCAAAATTTCAATATAAGTACCATAGATCACCAAAAAGGCAACATAGACAAAAGGATTAGCACTTGTCTCCTTGATCACTATTTCTCGAACTACTAAGTTACGGGACAATATAACGGGGATCATAGTCTCTCCCCTCTCTCTCTCTCATACACACACACACACACACGTTAGATACGTATTTTCTGGGTGTGTAGTCCACAGCCCCTGAAGATAGTAAATTCACTTCATATGTAAAGTTTACTAAATGATATAAATCAGGGATCATAACGGGGAAATATTTCTGCCCCCTGTTAAGAAATATTATGACAAATGTTAATTGACATTTAATTGTTCCACAGTTAATTGTACCATAGGATATTAACAGTTGTAGATGGCTGGATAATAGGTCGGTGAAACAGAAATGCATGTATATTGAAGATCCGTTTTACTGAAAAAGGGTTTTATTTTATGTCTGTTCAAGGAATATCATCACCATCTGGAGAAGGCATCGTCACCATGTTAGTAGTCACGTGTGTGTGTGTGTGTGTGTATGCATTTGCGTATGTATGTATGCGTGTATGTATATGCGTATGCATGCATGTGTTTCTGACTATTTGTCTGTATATCTCTCTATCTCTCTATCTATCTTTATATACATATGTATCATCATTCTCCCTGTATATACATATATATCCTATCTATCCCTGTCTGTCACTCTTTATATATGTACGTACGTACGTACACACACAAAGCAGGGTGGCTGGTGGCATGTACATAAACAGCATAGACAGATACAGGTCTATCAAATCCCATACAACAAATACTTGACTCATTAAAATTATCTCCACCTTCAGAGGGTTAGTCACAATTACCAAGTGACCACTGAGACCAGCTGCACATGACACGGGGAGTCTTTCTCTTTTTGTCTAATTTATGCAAACTATCTAGATCGTAAATGTGTTTCGCTCTTTCCCTGTTTACGTCGAAGTTGCTACACGATTGTTGTGCTGATGATGCCCACTGAGACAGAAACATGCCCTCCCCCCACTGTCCTGTTATCTCCAAACAATAAGCTTATCCTTTCCTTAATGGCATTTAAACTTTGGAGAATTCTTGATTCTTGAGATTGTCTCCCCTCCTCATATTGAGCTGATTCTGAGTGCTATTTGGCAACTGTGACACATCCTTTGGAAGTGATGGGAATAACTGAAGAATTTTTTTATAAATCTAGAATTTATGTTGTATGTATTCAATGTGTGTGTGTGTGTGTGTGTGTGTGTGCATATAGTCATTATCAGTTTACTGTTTTTGGGTGTTGTGGTTTCAATTCTTGGACATCATTTCACTCCAATTCTGTGGACTTTGTAAGAAAAAGTTGCCAATTAACAAATAATTTTGGTCTCTCTTTTCTCTGTTATACTTCATCAATCAATTCCTGGTCTCTTTCCTTCTGTCAGTCTGTCTGTCTGTCAGTCTGTCTCTTCGCTTGTATTTTTTCTGGTCTAATGGAAAATACTTTCTCTTCTATGAAACCAATACAAAAAAAAAAAACGCTTGCAAAATTCAACAACTTTTCTTTGTATAATCATTGGTTTAATTAAAGGTGTGCCCCATCATGACCACAATCCAATGATTGAAGACATGTGAAGTATAAAGGAACAATCAACATCATTGGCATTTTTTATCATAATATATTTCTCTGCTACAATCATAATAATAATAATAATAATAAGCTAATTACCCAGACATAATAATCAAGGATTGGGGAAAAAATACCTTACCCAATGAATTAAACTCCCACCAGCAAACGTGATAACCAATGCATTACACACTCAACACACAATACAAGACTTCATCACATCTCAAGACAAAAAACAAACTAACAAAACAACACTGGGAAGAATGTGCAGAGTTTCCACAGCAGAAAAGAACACACAATGCTGCACAAACCCCAGCAACATGGAGGTGCAGCAGGTGATGCAGTAGAAATTTGCCTCAAATGATTAACCAGAGATGATTTTTAAAACGAGAATATCTGAAATAAACTCGACTGCTCTCACAAACGAGAATACTAAAAATGAACCCAACTGCTCTCAGAAATTAAGTAAAAAAAACAAACAAAACAAAACAGGAAACATAATCCAGAATCCTTGTCTGGTACGATCCCAAAATCTAATCAGTTTGTGCCAGTCATGAGGCCAAACATCCCTGAAAGTTTCATCCGAATCCATCCAACGATTCTTGAGATATCTTGTCCATGGATAAACAAACAAACAAACACGACTGAAAACAATACCTCCGCCTTCGCTAAGGTTTCAAATATTGGCACAAGGCCAGGAATTTTGGTGGTGGGTGTTAGTCAATTACATTACCCCCAATGTTTAACTGGTACTTAATTTATCAACCCGTGGAAGGATGAAAGGCAAAGTTGACCTCAGCGGAATTTGAACCCAGAATGTACAGACAGACAAAATACTATTAAGCATTTTTTCCCTGCTTGCTAACAATTCTGCCAGCTCGCCACCTTATTATTATTATTATTATTATTATTATTATTATTATTATTATTATTATTATTA
>NC_068989.1:2956958-2957918 GCF_001194135.2 Octopus bimaculoides
ACATCAACCCCAGTGCATAACTGGTACTTAATTTATTGACCCTGAAAGAGTGAAAGGCAAAGCCGACCTCAGCAGAATTTGAACTCCGAATGTAAAGACGGATGAAATGCCATTAAGCATTTTTGCCCAGCATGCTAATACTTCTGCCACCTCACTGCCTTTATAATAATAATAATTTCTTTTATTGGCCACAAGGGCCGAAGACACGGAGGACAATATCGGAGGATGAGTTACAGCACACACAAACCAAAACGATAACCCTAACACTAGTTTATTTATTCATCCAAATCACCCCCACCCTCCTACCTGCTAATCTCAAATATTTGTATGTGTTGCCTTACACTTCCCTTGATCTATTTTCCAAATAAGTATCTTCTTTTCTTTTCCTCTTGACCTTGAATATGGTCGCCATCATCATCACCATTGCTTTGAGCGGTTAATTTTCATTTTCGTTTAATTTAATCCAAACCTTTCCGTTCTATATCATCATCATCATAAACATTAGCAGAAGCAGTATTTTTTCACGGATAATTTTATTTTCCGTTTAATTTAAATAAAACTTTCCTTTCTATATTATCAACACCATCATCGTTATTTTTGGCAGACAATTTTTCTTTTCTGTTTAATTTGAAAAAAAAAAAGAAAAAGTTCATTCCACCACCACCACCACCACCACCACCACCATCATCATCATCATCATGATGAGGTTTTTCATAATTATCCAGGCCTCGTTTTTTTTTTCCACCCAAATAATTTACAGCTTATTTTTTGCATTCCTCTTGGTCTTATGTGCCTAGTCTCTCTCCACCTATCTCTCTCTCTCTTTCTTTCTCTCTCTCTCTCTCTTTCTCTCTCTCTCTCTCTCTCTCTCTATATATATATATATATATATACATGTAAGTATATGTATGTATGTGTATGTGTGTATGTATATATATGTGTGTATATATATATATATAT
>NC_068989.1:2958036-2959740 GCF_001194135.2 Octopus bimaculoides
TCTCTCTCTCTCTCTCTCTCTCTCTCTCTCTCTCTCTCTCTATATATATATATATATATATACATGTAAGTATATGTATGTATGTGTATGTGTGTATGTATATATATGTGTGTATATATATATATATATGTATACATATATATATATGTATGTATATATATATTTATGCATGTATATATATATTTATGCATGTATATATATTTATGTATATGTGTATATGTATGTATACATATATAGTTATGTATATGTATGTGTATATATTTATGTATATGTGTATATATATGTATATGGGTATATGTATGTATATATATATATATATATACATATGTATGTCTGTATGTGTGTATATATGTGTGTATGTATGTATCTATGTAAATGTGTGTGTGTGTGTGTGTATACACACACACACACACACACACACACTTTTTCCAGATGAAATTTAATTTTTCGTCCCTCATCCACCTCTTTCCCCACCCGGAGCGATACGTTAAAACAATATCAACTGTTACTGCTGCAGCAACAAGAAGAACAACAACAACCACCAGAATGTTTGATGATTAAATGCAGAGGTGCGTTATTCAGACGAATAACTGGCTGTTGCAGACGTGTGTATGCTTTGCGTGAGTGTGTGCATGTGTGTGTGTGTGTGTGTAACTGAAGATGAATGTTATGGAGCAGACATTGTCTGTAATATAACTAACTTTGCAGTTGATATACTTTCTCTGAGTTATTTTTTCACAATTTATTTTAAAACTTTGAAATACATGCATATTATGTATGCATGTAACTAGAGAGACGGAGAGAAAGATAGATAGGTAGGTAGATAATTAGATAGAGTGAAAGATAGAGGATAGATAGATGGATAGATGGATGGATGGATGGATGGATGGATGGATGGATGGATAGATAGATAGATAGATAGATAGATAGATAGATAGATAGATAGATAGATAGATAGATAGATAGATAGAGTGAAAGATAGATAGATAGAGAGATAGATAATAGAATGACAGATAGACAGACAGGCAGGCAGATGAATGGATGTATGGTGAGGATAAAGTAATGACTTGCAGTATCTTGGAAATCAAGTTGCATAGAAAAAGGAAAAGTGAAGTTGAGACAAAAATGCAGAAAGGAAAAGGAGAGAAAGTGAGAGAGAGGTGACTTGCAACTATTGTAGAATGAGAGAGGTGGAATGAGGGAGTTGAAGAGTGAAAGTGGAGAACTTGCAACAAGTCGGACTCTGTTCTGCTTTAGAATCAGCTGAGAGAGAAAGGGTGGAGAATGAGAGAGAGAGAGAATGGGGTATGAGTGGTCGGCTACATAGAAATATAAAGAGAGGGAGGAATAAAGGGAAAATGAGGGTAAGGAAGAGAAACGATTACAAAGAGAGAAAGAAAAGTAAAAGAGAATCAAAGGATTGACACAGATTGATTGGCGCAGGCGTGGCTGTGTGGTAAGAAGTTTGCTTCCCAACTATGTCATAGTTGTGGGTTCAGTCCCACTGCGTGGCACCTTGAACAAGTGTTTTCTTCCATAACCTCGGGCTGATTAAAGCCTTATGAGTGGATATGATAGATGGAAACTGAAAGAAGCCCATCACATACCGCCCACTTTAGGAACCACTGTGTTAAATGATTTCAAACTATCACTGTTTGATTTGATTTCATTATTACAACTATGTGTGTGTATGTATGTATGTTT
>NC_068989.1:2960096-2960997 GCF_001194135.2 Octopus bimaculoides
AATATAGACCACTTTCTGCAGCAAATTCGAAACACCTGTATCTCACAAATAAAGCTTAAACCTTAATTAGCCTATTAATTTTTTTTTATATCTTTCACCGCATTTTGGCCACCCCATTATCATCCCACCTTCCTTCAACAACACCCCACCGATCTTTCCACTGCCCCAGGGAGGAGGGGGGGGGGGCAATACCGCCCACTTTGGGAACCACTGAGTTAAGTGATGATGATAATAATTATGGTATATTATCTTACACACCTGTACATGCATACATGGACTCATACAAGCCTAAACATTAGTCTTGTGGATTTCTGCTTTGGAAAGCATTTTTTGATATATTTTGAAAAAACGATAGGATAGTTCTGAATGCAGATGGTATATGCACTTTACAATGTAATTTTGTAGTTACATACAGATGACCAGAATTCCTATAAAGTTTCACTGAATTTCGATACTTTGTGACTTGAGCTTTGCAAATATCATTCACTCAGAACTAATGATAATAATAACAATAATAATAAAACAAGTCAACCTCCATTTAATTCTGGTTGATGTTTGTGATTTTACGTTTTACCAAGTCAGCCAGTTTGCAGAAACACACCATGTCCCGATCTCTGTCTGTCTGTCAGTCTATCTCTCTCTCTCTCACACACACACACACACACACACAAGAGGAAAGAAATAGTAGTGATGGCAAACATTAAAGAATGCTGAAAATGAAAGAATAGGAGGAGAGGGAGAGAGAAAAGGAAATTGTTGAAGCAGAGAGGGTGAATGAAAGAGAGGGGTGGGTGGATGTGGAGGAGAAGGAAGTGAAAGTTGTAGAAGAAGACAGCGTAGAGAAGATATATAATATTACGTGCAGGTGGTAGAGGCAAAAGTGTGTGAGTGGAGGGTATAT
>NC_068989.1:2961682-2966277 GCF_001194135.2 Octopus bimaculoides
GTGTGTGTGTGTGTGTGTGTGTGTGTGTGTGTGTGTGTGTGTGTGTGTGAACCAACCTCTTGTAGCTCTTATTATACGTAGCTGGCTACCTCATGCAGTTTTTTCTTATACTAGTATACTTGTACTTGGTCGTATGAAGGTTTCCGAGTGTGTGGGCTTTATTTGTAATGTGGAAGAAAATTTCACATGTCTGTGTTGGAGGAGAAATGGCGTGTTATACACACACACACACACACATACGTACATACATTCACACATCCATGCATACGCACACATACTGACACATGCATAGAAACACACACACATACATATGTATACACACTTGTATATCTATACACACACACATATTTTACATAATGTGTCAGTCATTTTTATTTCAAGATTTCTTGTTAGAGAAAGAGCCGGTTTCTGACCTAGATCCAAGGTTCCTTCATTGGCATTTCAACATCAACAACGGAGTATTTTTGTTTGTTTGTATGTATGTATGTGTGCAGATTTGTATGTTTTGTTTTATGTAGGTCTTCTCTTGCATATACTTGCATATCTAGACATATAAACTTAAAATGATAAACTTCTGGGAAATTTTACAGATTTTTACAGTTCCAGTGATGGCTTGAATATGTCGTCTTCGAATCAATATCCCATATGTGTGTGTGTGTGTGCGTGCATACATGTATGTATAGGTCTATCATACGTCCAGGTTTGAAGGCCCTGTCCCGTGTGTCCAGTCCTGTTAGCAAATATACCATTTGATATTGAAACATCCCAGAAAGTCCTATTTAGAGATGAAAAACTTAGATTCTAAGAAGAAGAAAAAAAAACTCGAAATGTTGAAATCTATAAGAAGTTCTAACCCTGCCATGCACAACTCGAATACAAACTAACAAACATATTGATGTGCATAGCTCAACCTAAATTTAGCGTTGTGGGTGTTTACCAATGGTCTAGCGACTGCATGGGGTAGGTATTATAGGTTAAAGACATTTTTCTTGGAATTCCGAGATTAAAAAATTACTTAATCTCCTTCCCACTCTATTTCATTTAGATTTTAATTTCCTATTATAAAAAATAGACACATAAGCTCTAATTCTTTGAGTTATTTGAAATCCAAAATCCTAAGGAAAATCAGGTTTCCATCACATAACAAAAATTGGGTTATATAAAAGTTCGTCAACCAAATAGCCTTATACCAGTAATACCAACCGGCATCCCTTAAGTTTACCCTGTAGCAGACCCCCAAAATGCGGCCTCCATAAAGTCATCGCCCGGAGTGGACTGTCCCCTCGCTTACCCCACTAGCTATTCTACCGATAATACTATAATTTGGAGGATGTTTCGAAGACCACATTTTCAAAACGTGTTCATATTTAAGAGTGTGATTTGCGGTATGTTTGGTTGCTATTTCTAGCATACTAAGGGAGCGCACATAAACGCTTAAATTGGCTCATATTCATTCGTTTTAACATTTAGCAAAACAGAAGAATTACGAACTCAAAAACGAGTGACATTCTTCAGAACTCTCACTCAATTTCTTCATTCACTTGGTGTCGCAAACAACCAATCTCTTTTTCCCCATCTGTCCTCTTCATACTGCCTCCCCCCCCCCCTCTGTCACTTATGCACACCCATTCCTCTTTCTCCCCAATTTCACTGTTCTGGTGTCATTGACCTCCGACTTTTCATGTCTCACTCGTCCATACGCCACCTACCTCGTTCGCCTACTTTTTTTATTTTTTCTACATTCTTAATCGTTCTACCACTGTTTTCTTTTCATGCTTCGCCTTCGGTTTGTCTCAGCTCAACCTATTCAGATTCCTCACACTCTCTCTCTCTCTCTCCTCACACCACGTCTGTTTATCATTATTATTCATCTTCTACTTTCATTATCGTTATTCCTCTCCTTCTTCTATCAATTTGGTCGCTTTTCTCCTTTGTATCTCTTCCGCCATATCTAAATTAATTCTCCCAGGGCATAGCTTTCGGCTTTATTTTCTTTATTAATAAGATCTAGCAATACATTGAAAAAGATACGTAAAAGGCGCAGGTGTGTTGCTGCATGATCGGAAGTTTGCTTCCCAACCACGTGGTTCCGGGTTCAGTCCCACTGCGTGACACCTTCGACAAATATATATATATATATAAAGCACGAAGCTAGGAGGTATGAGAGAGAATATAAATTTATTTAACTACCTAAGGTAGAATTTATAAAGGAAGAAACGAGAAAGCCGCATACTCTGATCGCCAGCAAAAAAAAAAGTGTAACAGGCTGGTGGTGCTGCTACACTGCACACAATGCAATAAAACCACGACATGCTTGGGTGCACAATATGTTCCTTCATTAAGAAAAGGCATGATACATCCAGAATAATCGATCTGTGGGAGCTGCCCTGGAGTTAAATAATACCCCCTCTCCTGCACACACACACACACACACACATGTATGTAGTTAAAGTTGTTGTTTACTTCCGTGCCAGTTCTGACTGAGTAGGCTTATAATCAGAGCTATTCCAGCAGTGACCATCTCATCTTTTTCTTGGCACAAGGACCATATTCTCCAAGGTACTCTTTCCTGTGATGGTCGGATGAGGGAGATTTGGCTATTATTTCTAGCAAGTTCACTGACCACATAGAAGCTCACTTATTTGTTAATTATCTTTATGTAAGTGTAAATATGTTGTGTGGATTATATAGTATATGTATGTATGTTATGTATATATCAACATCATCGGTGGTGATGATAGATAGATAGAAAAAAAAATAGATAGATAGATAGATAGATAGATAGATAGATAGATAGATAGATAGATAGATAGATACATAGACAGACAGATAGATAGAGTTTACCCAACACATGGTATGTAAGCAACACATTAATGCAAACATCACTGCCTCTACCACCACCTCTATTATTCCCATCATATAACCCCTTTCCCCCTCCTACCACTACAGCGCCTACCATAAAACAATAACAGAACTGTAAAAAGAGGCAGGACTTATTGAATGGTCTCAACTACAACTCAACCCCCCTCCCCCACAAAAGCGGCCATGGTGGTTTTCTTTTTCCTTTTCGTAATGAATTACTTCATTCATAGATATTTTTACATTAATGTCTTGATGTTTTTTTTTCTGAATTAAATACTAAGATTTTAATATAAACAATATTAGGAATATGCCCATTGACGTCACCAGGTTTGTTATGCTTTTCTGCCCTAAATTTGTGCTTTTAATGTAGAATATTAATTTTATTTTATTTAAATAAACTGAAAAAATAATTTTGAATTTAGGTGTAACTGTGGATTCTATATACAGTTTTTTTTTTTTTTTTACAGTTTCTGTCTACCAAACTCACACACAAGGCCCAGGGCTATAGTAGATGCCAAGGTTTGGTGCAGTGGGAATGAACATGAAAACATATGCAATCAGGCTTTTAACTTAGAAAAGAAATCCACTCCAACAAGAAAGCGTCTCTGTGGTTGTTTGCTATTTAAGAGGGACACGTTGTATAATGTAGTCTCTGATATATAAAGAAGTGACACAATCAGGAAAGGAATAGAGCTGATTTCAAATTTTGGCATAAAACCATTAAAAAAATTAGGGTTTCGAGTTCCTAATTTCCATGGGGTCACCAGCACAAACTGAAGGCAGGGTACTTGGCTCATGATACTAACACTGTGAGTTCGATTCCAGATGGTGCATTTATTTCACGTTGCTCCAGTCCATTCAGAGAGCCAGCTGTATTACACTATCTGTCATGCATGTCTGCATATTAATTTCAGGCTGTTCCATTGATCGGATCGACTGGAGCGCTTGTCGTCACCGACGGAGGGACAAGAGAGAACAGCATATAAATGTCAAATGTCATATATATATACAGATATTCTTTTATTATTTTATTTGTTTCAGTCATTTGACTGCAGGACTTATTCTTGGTAAGCTTAGTACTTATTCTATCGGTCTCTTTTGCCTAACCGCTAAGTTATAGGAACGTAAACACACCAGCATCGGTTGTCAGGCGACGGTGGGGGTGGAGGGAATAAATACAGACGCACAGACATACATACATACATACGACGGGCTTCTTTCAGTTTCGGTCTACCAATGGTACTTATTTTATTGACCTCTGAAAAGATGAAAGGTTATAGTAGAAGTGGGACTGAACCCGGAACCATGCGGTTGGTAAGCAAGCAAGCTACTTACCACACAGCCACTCCAGCACATACACACACACACACGCATATATATATATAAATAAAAGCTCGCACGTACTTCTTTGCCCCTCCTGTACGTGCTTCAAAGCGTTCGAGACATACACACTTCACGTCTGGCTGTACAGCCTTTTTGTTTGTTTATTTCACCGTTTCGTTTTCCTGTCTTGTTTTCCGTCCGCCACAACTACCCTCCACGAAAACAATTTAATTTGTGTTCGTGGGAAGAACCATTTTAACGATGCGTACTGCCTTAATTCTTCGAAACGCCGGAGTTTTAATGGTGGCAGCTGATGAAGGGGATGTTTCTATGTGGCCTGCTTGTTTGTTGCACCTTGTTTACCATTTTTGTCCTTGTTCTTTTGCCACGTCATGTACCCAGTTATGTAT